>NC_142943.1:58533127-58583127 GCF_046866305.1 Octopus bimaculoides
TATATATATACATACATACATATATATATACATACATACATATATATATACATACATACATATATATATATACATACATACATATATATATATACATACATCTATATATATACATATATATATACATACATCATCATCATCATCATCGTTTAACGTCCGCTTTCCATGCTAGCATGGGCTGGACGATTTGACTGAGGACTGGTGAAACCGGATGGCAACACCAGGCTCCAGTCTGATTTGGCAGAGTTTCTACAGCTGGATGCCCTTCCTAACGCCAACCACTCAGAGAGTGTAGTGGGTGCTTTTACGTGTCACCCGCACGAAAACGGCCACGCTCGAAATGGTGTCTTTTATGTGCCACCCGCACAAGCCAGTCCAGGGGCACTGGCAACGATCTCGCTCGAAAATCCTACAGGAGCCAGTCAGGCGGTACTGGCAACGGCCTATATATATACATACATACATATATGTATATATATATATATATATAAGATAAGTCACAAATATTCCATAGATTCAAGGTAAACATACTCAGTATATCTGTATAAGGAAGCAAGAGGGTTGTAAGTAGGTAGTCTAAATGGAACAAAGATTCCAATTTTCTGGTACCAATAACCTGAAAATAAATAAGCAATAAAATTTAATTAATGTATAACTTAGATGGAAAATAGATATAGACTGCAAAAGTTTATAGGGGTATGTTTGTGATGGTGGTGATCTGTGTAAGACAAGTCATTCTTGTTGATTAGACCAAGGGTGTGTATGGAGTTGGTTGAATCGTTAAGTATTAGGGGGTGATGAAAAGTTCCTGGTTTAGGGTTGAAGAAATTACAGAAGGACCAGTTAATTATGATTTTACTCAACATATTCCCCTCTCAGATTCACACACACTGCAGCAGTCACTCAGTTTTTCTAAGCCTTATAAAAGAACTCAGAAGGTTGGACCTAAAACTAGGTCTTTTGCAATACCCTTAAAGCCAGGAACTTTTCAGCGCCCCCTTATATGATGAAAAGACCCAGCACTCAAAAATGTCCTGCCCTCTACATAAAACCATACCGTTAGCGGTTATGTGTGGAATAAAAGAAGACTGAGAATATTAGATGTATTTCAATTCCAGCAACACATATTAAACAGGGGACTCTGAAAGGGGTCTCAGGGAGTAGCATCCCTGCCTTCCTGAGCTAGTTTTCCACCACATTTCTTAAAAATCATGGTAGAGGCCTTAGTCTCGAGACCACTCATGTCTAGAAAATGAGGTTGGGGGGAGGTAAACAAGGGCATGCTCCCTGTAAAAAATCCAGCCCCATGAAAGCCTCATGATAACAAGGGAGACTGAGCACCAACCAGCCCAAAGGTTGGGGTGGTGGGCTGCACCTGCCCACCTCGGTTGCTATGGCATTGAAGTAGATCCAGTAACCCCTGTTAACAGGGACAAAACCCAGATTTAAAACACTGGATGATGATGATGATGATACTCAGGGAAAAAAGTTCTGAGTGCATTAAAGCTTATGAGAAGACCAACTTTACATACAAGCACAAACACACATTAATATATATACATGTGTATATACAACAGGCTTCCATAAATTCACTCACAAGGTATTAACTGACCCAGGCCTATAGTAAAGGATACCAGCCCGCAAAATTTTTTTCCCCACGAGAGTTCCGGACCCCAGTAATGAACGCATTGGCATACTGCCAATCAAAGCTCACCATTAAAATCCACATACTTTGTACTATTACAGTACAGCCAAGGTTTCTTTTTTTTTTGTGGGGGGGGGGGGGGGCGGTTTTTTGGTAAAAAAATGTGCATCTAATAAGCCATCAAATACTGTCATTTCAATTTATAATACTCACCCACATTCCGAGAGCAAATATTACAGTATCTACATAGTGATAATGCATGACAACTGTTCACTGAAGAACATAGAGCACAATCTGGGTATGTGTACTGTCTACAACAACCAACTGCAAGGATAATCAGAGCAGCAAGGATTGTAATTATTATTATGTTCTTCATATTTATGTCACTGTCTGCACACTGAAACTTACTCAATGTCTGTAAAATAAAAAATAAAAAAATAAATAAAAAACAAGAAAAAACAATTGCAAATATAAGTCTCCTGCTTGATTAGGGTTTCAAAAATTGCAGAACTGAAACAAAATTAAAAGACACAGGAAAATCACAATGATGAGCATAGGTATGAACGAACACACATATACACACACACAATCATGTGTGTATATGCATATATTGGGTTGGTGCATAATTATTGCGGCTTTTTTTTCAACAAATTTTATTCAACAAAAATAATAACAATATTTAACAAAAATATCTTTAAATGACCGTCTGCCAAGCAAATGGGAAGCAGTAATTGAAGTAAATGGCGAATATGTTCCGGAATAATCATTTAAAGAATGTATTTGTTAAATATTGTTATTGATTTTGTTGAACAAAATTTGTTGAAAAGAATAAGCCGCAATAATTATGCACCAACCCAATATCCATATACCTATATCTTTAGATAGAAAGAGAGAGAGAGGCAGACAGGTAGATAGAAAGATAGATAGATAGGTAGGGAGGGAGAGAGAGCCTTGTGAAGTGGATCTTGTTGACGAAAACTGAAAAAAGTCCATCGTAGTTTGCATAAAAGGAAAGGAAAACACGGATCTTTCTGATTTGGCGAAAACACATTATGCCATCCAAATATAAAAGCATTTTAAAAACTAAAAAAAAAAAAAAAAAGATTATGGTTAGGACATTTATTCAAAGTAGGCTACCTCAACTTCCACTATTGGCTCAACACAGCTCTGATACTGAGGGCATGCATTCCTCACTGTATCCGAGGGAAGATCTTTGAACACCACTTTGAAGGGTTTAGTGAAACCAATAAGCCCTAGTACTTAGATTACAGAAAGGGAGTGTCAAGCAGTGATAAGTAAAGTTGTAATGTTATTATCAGTCCAAATATGCTTGAGGCACGTTCGAACCAGTTACTCACTGCATTTTCAGCGGCACCTACCCTAGTGTCCATGACTGAAGAGGAGATAACTATTCTGAAATGCGTGCAGCTCATGGTCTGGGTAGGTGGCGCTGCCTGCTGATATAGGTGTATACACACCATTTGTCGACAAACGGGATATATTTTCTATGACAAAACACAGGGAGTAGCTTGTTCACTGATTTGAACGTACCCCAAGCATATTCGGACCGATAGTAACATTACAACCTAGTACTTATGTACTAGTTTTTTAAAGTCTGGTACTTATACTATCAGTCACTTTTAGCAGAACTGCCAAATTATGGGGACGTAAACAAACCAACACTGGACATCAATGGTGGTAAGAGGAAAAACACAAGCACAAACACACATTAATATATATATACATGTGTATATACAACAGGCTTCCATAAATTCACTCACAATGTATTAACTGACCCAGGCCTATAGTAAAGGATACCAGCCTGCGAAATTTTTTTCCCTACAAGAGTTCCGGACCCCAGTAATGAACTCATTTCGATACAGCCAATCAGAGCTCACCTTGAAAATAAACATACTGTGCACTACTACAGTACAGCCAGTCAGGCATAGAATGGTGTATGCCACTCTGTGAGTACAGCATAGCAGGTTTCACATAAGCACCACATTCACCCACCCCCCACCATCAGTCCCCATGTCCGGTTACAAGGCCGCCTAGGCTGGTGGGAGGGAGGGAGGGTGGATCGTATCCTCAAACTGGAACCTTGGCTCGAATGCTTGCAACAGAGTGGACTGTAATATGGATGCAAATGGCGCCAGCTGGTGGTGTTAGGACAAGTGATTGGTTAAAAAGTCAACCACCTAAGTAGGCCATGGTGAGACCCGAACTCAGGACGCAAAGAACTGGAACAAAGTATTGCAAGACATCCGGCCGGACACTCTTACAGTTCCACCAGTCCACTATCTTAGATTTGTAAGTGTCCGCACCCACCATTTTTTTTTCCACCCTAAACTCCGGTGTAATCATGATCTATATCATTTGAAAGGTATTTGTAAAATAATATTTCATTCAAAAACACCAATCTTTCTTTGTAAAAGAATATTTCATTCAAAAACACCAATCTTTCTAAGTTATGAGGAAACGAAGTCGGAAGTAAGGACGTTTTAGCAGCGTTATTAGCTCCCGAGTAAACGAATGCACTGGGCCCTATAATAAATATTCATTGACAGCAAACCACAGATTATATGAATTAGAAATGAGTCCCAAGACCAGTGAGGCCCACGGGCAACTTGTTCAGTGTGCCTTAGTCTTAAGACGGCGCAAGTCGGGGTGGGGAGCACACTTGTGTACCCATGTCTAAAATCTACATATTAAATTACATTTAAGTTGATATTTTATTGGGTACATTTATTAATTGTTATCAATGTCCTGATTATGTAGTTACAAATATTTAGTTATAGACGCTCCACATTAATTTGAACATAACTGACGCCGCCATTCATGGTCTAATAACAATATTGACGAACTCAATATTAATAATTCTCTACCAAGGGCACAAGGTCTGAAATTTAGGGAAGTGAGGAATTAGTCAATTATGACTAGCCCATTGCCCAACTGGTACTTTATTTTAACGACCTCGAAAGGATAAAAGGCAAACTAGACCTAAGCGAGATTTGAACTCATAGCGTAAGGAGCCGAAATAAATGTCTTAATATCGATAATAAGTGTTTCTATTATAGGCACAAGGCCAGAAAGCTTGCAGGAGGGGAGCTAGTTGATTACATCGACGCCAATGCTCAACTGAGTTATTTCATCGACTCCGAAAAACTGAGTGGCAAGTTCGATCTCTGCTAAAACATTTTCCATAGCACTTCAGGCTAACGACAGAACTTGATCGCCCGACCTGTAAGAAATAGCAGTCTATTTACCTTCAAATCATACCAAATTGTTCTAAATAAAGAAGGCTGTAGTAAGCAAAGTAGCCACTGATGTACAAAAGGACGGGATGGTCACAACTGGAATGCCTATGACCTTAGGTTTTCTTGATCGGGGTTGACCTGGTGCAAAGCAAGCAGGGTGGGAGGCAAGTGTATAAATAGATAAACAGGTAAACAAATGCATGTATAAATAGATACACAGATGTATGTATAAATAGATTAATATCAGCTATGTAAATAAATAGGTATACAGAGAGATAAGTATATATGTGTGTAAAAAAATAGATGACTAGATGTACAGAAAGTTCTGTCGGTATAAAATGTTACAATTTTCACATTATTTAGATATCAAAAAAGATGAATTTTCAAGAAATCTTTGCAGTAATAATAATTTTAAAACATATAAACGAGGAAGAACGAAGAGAGGCCAGAAAATCCAACTTACGACGAAATTCACCTTGTTTGTTGTCTCTAAACGTTTCTAGCGACGCGTAATGGATTCATAAAAGGATAAGTCAAATCCATTTTTGTTCTGTATCATATTCCCCGCCACATTAAAAAAAATCTTTCACTTGTTTAAGTCATCGGACCGTAGTATCATCTTGAAGGGTTTACAGTCGAACTAGTACTTTTTTGTTTTTTTAAACTTGTTATTTATCTTATTGATATCTTTAACCGAACCACTAAATTACAGCAATTTAAACAAACCAGGCCCCTGTTGCCAAGAAGTAAGTGGAGGTTAAACACAAATTTACTTGATTAAACACTTCACTCTACAAATGAAGCGGCTATCGATGTTAGTCTTCGCCACATCTACGCGTTTCAATGTTGTCCATAATTTCAGTCGTCGTAATGTAACCAATTCTTCCTACAATCGAAGTCCTTACCTCTTCACATCAATTAGCATTATATAATCTCGCCGCACTGATAACTCCAACGTGCTGATATATTTGCCACCACACACACACGCACACGCACATATCTTCAAATATGAATGAGAAGAAACCCGAGGAATATAAGCAATATCGAACATACATACACAAGGTTCGTGGGTAGGCTGCGATTATAAGCGTGAGAGAATATATTCTCATCAATTCGTCTGTTGTTAAAATACCTGAAGTCACAGACAAGCAAGATAACTCGCACCAGGTCCCGTTACAGGGGCAGTAGACATTGATGTTTCATGATTTTTATGATTTGTCAATACCGTGTACTCGAAACGAGATCAGATACATGTTAAATCGCTATCTATGACTATATGCAAAATGGTATGAGAATCATCTGCTGGTATGTCCCAACGATTCATACCAGAGAAAAACATTCAAATATGAGTAAGAAGCAGCCCGAGGGATATAAACAATATCGAATAATCATATACAAGGTATGTATTTTGGCAGTTCGCGGGCAGGCTGCAATTATAGGCATAAGAGAATATATTCTCATCAATTTGCCTAGTGTTAATATTCGAATTCGTACGTCGGATGTCTGTTCAAATTATGAAACGTTGATCATGTTCTCTGCGCCCTTGCTTCCAGACATCCTGCAACTTACATCTGTATAACCCCTGTATAACTTGTTTTATTCATTTGACTACGGCCAAAATTATGCCCCAGGTGAAGATCGAACTCACGACCTTCAGATTCCTCTTGATTATGAGACTGACGCGCTGCCAGCATGCCACTTACACTCTGTCGTCTTACTTATCCACAGCGAATGTACATGATCTCAACGGCAGACTCATTTGGCCTCTGCACTTCTTTTCAAGGCACTTTACACTGCATGCACACTTCTGTTAGACGTTTTTCCCCAATTTTGAACGTTCTTCAATTTTCTCAGAGTGCATATTCCTGCAATTGTTCTTGTTATCAATCTTTTACTTTCGAAAAATTATTTTGAAGGAGAGTGACGTACCAAATACCTAAGCCAAGATTCAAAATCAAACCCACAATTTCAAATAAGTCACCGGCCTGTTGTTTTTGCTTTTTGCACTAAGAGATTAATGAGAATAAGCTGACCTCTTGGTTGGGTGACGGCATTCATCACCAATGAGCGGAGGGTGCGAACCAAAGGGGCCGCGGAGACGTTGGTAAAATGTGTACGTAGAGAGATGATGTTGACGTTAAGAAGATGGAGATTGCTGTTGGAAGAGTGTTGAGTCTCCATGTGGCTGCTGTTGCCGTCGCTGGAACTGGCTGTGAGCTCTGTGGTCAGTGGCTAGATCTCGGAAGGTCTGGAGCCGAAAGAACTCGGGACGGAATTTTAGAAAAAAACTGTCTCACGTGACTATCTGAAAGCTGCGATTGGTTGGGTTGCATCTTGGTGCACAATAGAGCAGGAGACAAATTGCGCCAATACCAACCAATCAGAGTAGTGGATACAACAGGGTCCAAAGGCTAGCTGTTATCTACTACGTCCGTATTCATGTATATATAACAGAGAGAGAGAAGTTTCCCTTAAGTCGTTCGCTACAAGATACAGCCTAAAGGTAGATAACTGAGAAAGACTTGAAGGTTAACGGAAGATAGTAATCATGTAAAGTAAATATAATAAAAAATAATCCAGAAACCTCGTCCTGTACCGGCTCGATCTCAAAATATAAGCAGTTCTTACCAGTCACGAGACCAAACATCCCTGAAAGTTTCATACGAATCCATCCAGAGGTTCTTGAGATATCTTGTCCACGGACAAAGAAACAAACAGGACTGAAAACAATACCTCCGCCTCTGCTAAGGCGGATGTAATAATAATAATTCAAGAGGACTTAGAGTGCGGAAACCTCCGCTAAGGCAACACCAACGTCCTCTCAATGATTAGCCGGAGATGATATTTAAAATAAGAAGATCTGAAATAAAGTCAACTACTTTTACAAACGAGGATACTAAAAATGAACCCAACCGCTTTCAAAAATTAAGTTAAATAACTGGAAAAATAATCCAGAATCCTTGTCCGCTACGTGATCGATCCCAATGGTAGTCATAGAATGTGAAGGTGGATGCGCGGGCCGTGGTTGTAATGCTCTGTGTATGTCGTCTACAATGGGAACAGGGACAGTTTTCTCTATGAAGGCCTTTTTTTAATCTATCTACTGACATTATGTTTTCACGACCATTAAGGTCTATAGTGAAAAATCTATCCGTGCGTGAAAGAAAACGTAAAGGACTTGCATACGGTATTGTTAACAGAGGTTTATCAACATCGTTGCGTACAAAAACGTGATCTTGATTTTGTTTACCTTTTCGGCTTCCCTCATCATCACATGGATGCATAGAGGAGTCCATGTCTTGTATGTTTTCTTCTAGCGTTGTTTGTTCTGTAGTAGTAGTAGTAGTAGTAGTTGTTTTTGTTTGTTTGTTTGTTTGCGGAAAGACGTACCTCACAAACAGCCCACACAAGCTCACCGTTCAGAAATCGATGCAGGTGGCGTAAACTAAGACCGTGTCTGACCGTTAAAAGTTAGAGCATACCTAGTTCGTTACGCAGAGAGTGTGACAATAGACTGGCGATAATAAAAGTAAAATAAAACACGCAGCTATATGTAAAAAATTAAAAAATACCCCAGGGGGAACAAAAGCGGGGAAATACGAGTTAGTTCTAAACTGGCTCACTGAAACTGACACTTCAGCAATAAGAGCTGTTAACTTCAACCGGTCTTTACTTATCACACACAAAATAACTCACGCTTAGGAAAAAATAAAAAGAGAAACAGCAAACAGAAATAATAAGGTAAGTTTCATGAGCGTTCACTCTACTTCTTTATCATTATTATAATCTTTCTCCGTTTTCTTCCTCTGTTTAGAGGAACTTTCCTACCTTTTCGGACAAAACCTTTTGTAACCTTCGTCCTGTCTTTGTCCTTATATGTTTTTAATTGATATTAGCCCTTGTGGCCAATAAAACGAATTAATCATTATTATAATCATTGTCATTGTTTTCGTTGTTGTTGTTGTTATTGGCGTCAGCGTCAAGTTAAGGTATAGGTTTTAAAGACGGCAGCTCAGAAGTGTAAGATACGACCGACGTCGGGGGCACCAATTGTAAGGGACGACCGTGCGAACTCAAAAAGGATAAATGGTGACGAATGGAAAAACAGGACTCCTTTTATATAAACGTGTCACACGGTCGAACATACAAATATATATCAAAGATGATATACGTGATATGTTATGCGACGATAACATAGATGACCAGTAATGAAATACCACAACCGTATTAGATGAATAACAGAGATATTTATTGTAGTGTTAAAGATGTATGTCTGTGTGAGAGTGTGAATGCGACATATAAGAACATAATCAAAGACAGGCCGTCATACAAAGAAAAGTGTGTACGTGAGTGATATATGTGTGTATGAGTGTTTACAGCAGATAGAAAGAGAGTCAATAACACGTGAACAATTATACCAGTTCGTTAGTACACTATAGGAAAAGTTCTGTATGTGAAAGTGAGGAGAGGCTGAGTGTGGCAGTGCTGATCACTAGTTGTGATGTCGTGGCATCGATGCCGGGCCGTGATTCTTGTTATACAGATGTTCATCGCTGGCTGAGAATTTCTTGTCTGTTTAAGAACTCTTGTCTGTTTATTTACCGTGGTGAAGCTGAGTCACCTAACAGAATCGAAGAGAGAGAGGTGCCGCGGAGTTTGGTGTGGTGTACATAGTAAATCGTGTTGACGCTGGTAGCGTAGAGGCTGCTTGGTAGGTGCTGGTTAGTAGTCGTAGAATCGTGTTGGTCATGATGATGATGCTGGATAGTAGTAGTAGACTCTTGT
Organism: Octopus bimaculoides; assembly: GCF_046866305.1. Classification (NCBI taxonomy): domain Eukaryota; kingdom Metazoa; phylum Mollusca; class Cephalopoda; order Octopoda; family Octopodidae; genus Octopus; species Octopus bimaculoides. The sequence continues at coordinate 58,542,815 of NC_142943.1, forward strand.
TGCTGATGTGGCGACGGCGGAGGTCATCGTGGCTGGACGAAGCTGTTGAAGTGGTCGCTGGAACTGCTGCTGCTGTCGTGTGGTACACGGAACAGTTCTCAAAGAGAAACTGGACCGAGACAAATTTGTGGGGTATGAGTTGATCTATATATAGCGTTAAGAGGGCTCCAAATGCCTTCAGAATTTTACTCCATCACGTGACCTTATTAGGGGCCGTGATTGGTCAGTTTGCGTTCTGGCGGGAACGGTTCGAAGAAGTTGCCGATTCGAATAATGATCAGTCACGTGATGGACAAGGAATGGGTTCTCTACTACGCTCGCATTTATTTATATTTAAATGAGAAGATTGTATGTAATGGCGATAGTAGTTTGTATCTAATGGCGGGAGGTAGTTTTACTACAGAAGCTTCAGGAGGCGGGGTTTCTTGTCGTCGTCGCTGTGATGATAGATCATGACGATGATGTTAATGCTGATTACCATCATCATCATCATCATTGTGGTCATCGTGGTCGCCGTCTTCGTCCTGTCGTTGTCGCTCCATCGTCGTCGTTGTCCCGTTGTCGTCCTTCTCGACGTTGAAATTGCGTCGTTGCCCGTCCTGTCGTTTTTCTCCTTTATCATGTATTGAATAATGTTTTACTGAACTTAATTACCCAAATTCTGTTAAGCAAATACTCATTAAAACATTAAATTAGTATAGAATTAAGAGCTTCAAATATCGTAAGGGTTCGAATTTGAATAAATACTTTACATGCTCCAGTATTTGGTCCACAAGCGTGGTGTATCTTTTCTATCGTTACTCTAATGTTTCCTGTTTCTTAGAACTGGCTGGTCTCCAACCTCCATAATTCACGCATCCTCTCGACTATTTTGCTCTGTCTTTTGTTTCCAGAACATCGTTCCCTTGGAAATTTTTCTCTGCTTATGTCTTTTCTGCTATAGTTCAAGCACAACATTATAAGCATCAAACTCACCGGAGGTATGAGTTGCCTTGGCGCAGTCGTTTTGGCGCCACTTATATGATATCGCCAATTCGACGTTAACTTATTTGACATCAGATGACTTAATGCTTTCCTCCCCCCCCCCATCTTTCTCTCTCTCTGTCTCTAACTCTGATTATCTAATTACGCTTGCACATATGTGTAATGTCTCCCTCTTTCTCTCGCTTCGTCTCTCACTCTGGATGTGTATACTTCTTTGCGCACATTCGTATATATTTGTTTCCTACACCAAAACTTAGTATACGACACTAAAAGAATAGGGAAGGAAAAAAAGTGATAGTGTACTTGCGACCCCCTCCCCCAAGTACAGGAGGACCTCTAGGGATAATCGAGGAACCCCATCATCCGAGGTCACCCTGAATACCAATGACGAGTGTCCTCTCCAACTCCTTTCCTCCGACTCACAGGTCTACACTGAGAGTGCTACCATCCACTCTTGCCATTTTCGCAACTTTCACCCACCTTTTCACAAATACACTCGAGAACAGCACCTCCCTGTCCACCCTCACTTTTCATTTCAAGTAAAACTAGAAACAGTCGATGAGGGCTATACCAAAGAGGAATGTTTCTGACCTCATTCCTTTCAGCCTTGCGCACCAGAAAACCTCTTTAGCCAAAGCCACCAGACAGAGGGAAACTACCTTGCCTGCCCGATTAAAAGGAGGGCGGTGGAGCAATCATCGTTATGGATTTAGCTGACAGACGGATCCGTCCCACACGTGACACCAGCTGTTCAACATAACTCCACAAGTCAGCAATGCCTGGACACCGAATAAGTGGGTTCAGAACGGTTGCGTCGCTCTGCGAGTGCCTCGGAAAGCCCTTCTGACATCACATCCGTGCTTGTAGCGTTTATCTCGAGCTGATTCACCCCACCCCACTCCAGTAGCACTGCTTGGCCAAGTTATCTGAAAATTATCCATGATAGTTCCCGACCGGAAAGTCTCCCGGAACAGACTAGCCATTTCATTTTCGTTGGTGCCCAGAGTCTCCCCGTCACTAATCCTTTATAAATTTCCAAAGCAGAACATCCACTGATCCTATTGCCCGACTGGTAGAGGGATGTGGGCGCCTGACGATATGTTAGATACCAGGCGCCCAATCTCGGTCTTTTCTTCACCTATGAAGGAAACGGGCCGCGGAAAGACGTGCCTCATAAACGGAGCCCACACAAGCTCACCGTCTAGAAATCGGTGCAGGTGAGGCAGTCTAAAAGCATGTCTGTGCATTAGAATTTACAGCATAACTAATCCGTCACACAGAGGGCGTGGCAATAGAGTGACGATTATAAAAGTAAAATAAAATCACTACTGTACATGAATAAAAAAAAAATGCCAGGAGAAACAAAAGCGAAGAAATACTAGTTCTAAACAGGTTCACTGCAAGCCGCACTTCAACAATAAGAGCTCTTAACTTCGACTGGTCTTTACTTATCACAGAAGTGGAAAAAAAAAATAACACCTGCTTAGAAAAGAAAAAGAAAGAGCAAACAGAAATAATAGGTAAGTTTCACGAGCATTCTCTCCTCCACTTTATCATTATTATAATCGTGATCGTCTTCGTTGCTGTTGTCTTCGATGTCGTCGTTTTGTTATCGGAGTCAGCGTCAAGTTAAGGTATAAGTTTTAGAGACGGCAGTTCAGAGGCTTCAGGAAGGAAGTGGAGGGGGGTCTCGTCGTCGTCGCTGTGATAATTGATCATGATGATGATGATGATGTTGATTATGGATATCGTGGTCGCCGATTATGGATATCGTGTTCGTCTTATCACCGTCGTCTTCGTTGTCTTCCTGTCGTTTTTTCCTTTTTCCCTTATTGAACAGTGTTTTATTGAACATCTCAATTATCCAAATTTTGTTAAGCAAATACCCATTAGAAAATTAAATAAGAACACAATTAAAATGTCCAAATACTTTACATGCTCCAGTATTTGGTCCATATGTGTGCTGTCTCCTTTCTCTGTCTTGTCTGTCGCTACTCTAATGGCTCCTGTTACCTCCAACGTTCAAGCATCCTCTCGACCATCTTACTCAGTCCTTTGTCTCCAAAATATCGTTCCCTTGGAATATTTTCTCTGCAACAATTCAAACAGAAAATCACAAGGGACTACACAGTCAATACCATGTAGCCACAACAAAAGTTGCTGGAAAAATAGGTGAGATTGACTGATAAAAAGAACCCTAAAGAAACACCGCGAGCACTATACTGGCAAGGTACGTGCGCCACATTTGCTATATAGCAGACTAGCTTAAAATCCGCCCCACAAGGTGGCTTATAAGCTAGCTCCTGTGGAGGGCTCTTCATTAGGCCTTGGGCCCAACAATGACACTTCATGCATTCAGTACATATTAAATTTTATTAAACCTGAACAATATTTTTCAAGCAATGAAAAATTTTCATCAAAGCAATGATATGGTTTGTCGACTCAGAACTTATTGCAAAGCTGCATGATAACATTCTTTGTCTTCCCATTCGGGATCAGTACAAATAGCTTGTTTCCATTCTCTACCCTTGAACAACAAGCGTATAGCAGGCCGTAGGCAACAATAAACTTACCTTTTAAAAGTTCAACGATAATTCTTCTGCTGCCACTTAATTTAAAGACAATTTGATGTACATAGGGCCTTACTTTTCGGAAAAAAGAATTATTTGTATTACGTATCCAAACTCTTGTTCGTAGTTTGAAGGAAAATTACACCACTGTCGCTAAATACTATTTTAAAGTGCAAATTTTATGGTTTGGTATTGCTCTAGATGTATTTGACCATAAAGATGTTTGAAACTTAGTAGAATTAGTATTTTTAAAGCCCTTAAAAAACTGCCTCTGGTTATTTGAGAATAACTTGTTTTGCTGGAACTGCAATATGCGATCAGTGTAGCGCTTCACCTTCAATGTTTTTGCTCTCACAGGTTGTCTTAGAGTTTCAATAACAGTTTTGAACCCTTCATGGTACTTCATGTGAAGATATGCCCTTGCACTTTTTTCTTTTAGTTTTCTGTTGCCCTTTGGACCACTCGTCTATGCGGCTCAGATCTTTACGCAAAGTTAGAATATTGCCTTCAATTCTCCGTTTCCAAAATGGCTCCTTCTTTCCGTCTACTTTCTTCTCTTTCTTTCCAACCAGTTCACCTACTAAAATTGAAACGGATCTGATCAAGTCCCTTGTTTCCGTTCGATCTTTCGTTAGAATGTATTTCAGAATCTCATCAACTTTTTGGGTCGCGAGTTTCACATTGTTACGGTCGAAGCTTCTTAAATTCACCAGCTTGGTCTCTATTCTTGTAATTATTATATCCTCGATCTTATCCTGAAGTTTTTCTGTTCTTCAGTCATATTCTCTCGTAATTCAGGTTTTTCTACATTATATTGATTGGCCGGCCTCTCCTCACTACAATTTCACCCTGGTTGCACATTCGCTGATCTTTACCTACGTTATTCTCCTCGAGATTCTCACCACTACAGAAGCTTTTCCTAATACTGTCTCCGCCGATTTCTTTAGACAAAATATGATGGTAGATTTCGACTGTTGGTTTAGCTGCTGCTGATGCTGCGGTATTAAATAGAGGAGTGGATTTGTGTCTACTAATACAAGCTGTTTGATTGGACTGCTAGTTGATATGGCTGGCAGTCAATTAAGGGCGGGTGGCAGGAGATTTTTGAGAGTAGCGTCGCTAAGCTGGGAATACCATAGCTAAGATATAGAAGTTTATAAACAACATTTCACAGGTGGTGGTGGTTGTGAGTTGGCAGAATCGTTAGCACACTGGACGTAAAGCTTAGCAGCATTTTGTCTGTCTTTACGTTCTGAGTTCAATTCCGCCGAGGTTGATTTCACCTTTCATGCTTTCAGAGTCAATAAAATAAACTACTTTGGAAGTATTGGGACTGATGATATCCATTAACCTCCTCATCTTAAAACATAGAAACTAAATCAGAAACTATCTCCAAATGTTTTTCTTCAGGACATCTTATTTGTTAGTAAACGATGGAAGCTGTAACCAATTCTGTAAATGATAGTTTTGATACCGAGAAACCACCAACAAGTTGGCTGACAGAAGAGGATGTTTACAAAGAAATACAGGTAAGTATTTTCATACACTCAAGCGCAAACACACACGCGCACAACATATGTCTATCCCTGCTAGTAGTGCTAATATCCTGCTGTACAAATGATGAAAGATCACTAAATTAATTGATGTATCTTACCTTGTCTTTGTAACCTGCCTTCAATAAGCCTTATTTTTAAAATCGTTTATTCATTCATTTATTAATTTACTTATTTCTTAATAGTAATAAATATTTCCATGTAAAGTGGGCTAGTAATTTGTTTTCAGTGTACCACAAATCAAAACAGGTCAGAAACAGTTATATAGATATTCACTCGTTGGTTAGTTTGTTTAGAAAAAGAGAGAAATTCGTTATATTTTCCATTTATTTTCTTTTATTCGATTCCTGTTTTAGGAAGATGCTGAAGGTTTTGATGAGTACACATATCCGTTATGGAATTACGAATCTTGGGAAGTTCCTGAAATTTTATCAAGCAATAATGAAGAAATTCCTCGACAATATTACAAAGCATTGCAGCATTCATTATTCGAAACCGGTTTTCCAGAGACGCAAGACAGAACATCCAAAGTTAAGATTTTCTCCCATCAACAGGTTTCAATCACCATTTTATCATCTCCTGTTGAATGTCTGAGTGTTCTGTTAGAAGGAGGAGAACAATGTCCTGGAAATATGCTTCTGGTTCTTTCAGATTCCTGGCTTAGCAAGGAACCATCTTCTACACAAAGTTCCAAATTCTCTTTGTACGTCAACAAGGCCATAGCTTTCTATAAAGGTAAGTTGTTTAATCTGCTAATCTAGATTTCTGATCTCGTTTCCTGAGATGATCATTTCTTATATTGGTTTCAAGTTTTGTCATTCAAAGCCAATAATTTTGGGGAGGGGAAAGTCAGTTACATCGACCCCAGTTTTCAACTGGCACTTATTTTTATCGACTCTGAAAGGATGAAAGGCAAAGTCGACCTCGGCGGAATTTGAACTTAGAGCGCAAAGACGGACGAAATGCCGTTAAGCATTTTGTCCGGCGTGCTAATGATTCTGTCAGCCCGTCGCCTACTCATATTACTAAAGCGACAAGTTGGCAGAATCGTAATCGTACAAGACGCAATGCTTAGCAGCATTTCTTTCGACTTAACATTCTCAGTTCAAATACCGACGGGGTCGACTTTACCATTCATACTTGCGAGATAGATTAAATAAGTATCAGTTGAATTCTGGGATCGATGTAATCGACTTCCTCCCCTGAAATTTGTGCCAAAATTTGAAACTAATTTTTATAACATGGCTATAATTCTCATTTCTGTAAGTTAATTTTAGTTTTTTTTTTTACTTATTTCTAATATGTAATTTTTTAAAGCTGTTTTACAAGCAAAAATACCGTTAGAGAATTTGAAATATTTTCGGCTCCCTTCGTTACCTTCACTACATGTGTGTGTGTGTGTATGTATCATGTTGCTCTGAGAATGACATATGAATTACAAGCACAGTTTATTGTTTATTTGATGGGTTTCCACCCAGTTTCTGTCTACTCTGATGGTCTGAGCTGATGCAAAACAGACATGCAGAAAATCGCTTGGTGGGATTGGACTCCAGGACCTCCTAATTGCTATACGAAACTTCCTGAAGACTTGACAATGCCTTACAAAGAACATCACTCATTAAATTTCGCTTCTTCTATCCCAACAGGAGGCCACACTTGTCTAGAGACATATCAACCGCCACGTCGTGTGACGTACTTCGTCAATTTCTTCACGGCCAACTGCACTGGAAATGCACACACGGAAGGCGAAGCCCTTGAACAAGAATTGGACTGTCCTATGAGTAGTTCATTGAAGCTGTTGAATTATACCGATAACAAACTGCTGACTCGAACATTGGCTGCCCAGGCTGGCGTACCTTATCCTACCACGTTGGCATTTATAAAACATTCTAACGTCGTATTGGATACGAGAGAGCTACGGATCACCGTCCAAATCATACCAGAAAACATTTCCGACAAACAACTGCAGTTGACCTTCAAGGATAAAATCGAAGCGTTTTTAGCCACCCACAATTTCAGTAAGGTAAGTGTAAACGTTAGAAGCATACATGCATGCCGTTCAGAAGTTTATTTGCATATCTTCGTATTTAAGCTAACTGGCGGCTTAGTAGTTAGGGTATTCGGTTAACGATCATAAAGTCGTGAGTTCGATTCCTGGCAGCGCATTTTTGTCCTTGAGCAAGATACTTTATTTCACGTTGCTCCAGTTCACTCAGCTAACAAAAATGAATAGTACCTGCGATCCAAAGTGTCAGCCTTGTCACAACCGTAGTCATGCCGAATCTCCCTGTGAACTACCTTATGCATATGCGAGTCTGTGGAGTACTCAGCCACTTATACGTTAATTTCACAATGAGCGCGTGCAAGTGCACATTCTGAAGTTGTTACGGCTAAGATATGTCTGACTCAGCGCTCATTTAAATTAGACACCATAACCACGGCAACCAAATCCTTTTAAGTGTTTTGGTTCGAAGTCATGTCTTTCAAATATCGTTATCATCCTCATCATCATTATCATCATCATCATCATCATCAGTAGCAGCAGCGGCAACAACAACAGCAACAACAATAATGGTTTCAAATTTTGGCACAATGTCAGCAATTTCGAGGGACGAATAAATCGATTACATTGACCCCAATGCTCAACTGTTTTCCCATACAGCTTGTATCCATAATTTGTTTCATCCATGAGTTTACTTAGAGGAAACGGTGCTAAGCAGAATAATGAAACTCCTTGAAAGATTCCACAATCAATATTGACTTGTCCAGAGTTTATATTTGTAGTGTCCGTATTGAGAATTAAAGTCGTTTTCCAGAGCTTAATGGTGTTGTGATACAAACTTCCTGATAACTGGTGAAAATTTGAACGTCTTCAGGCATTCCTCTATCCAACTGTAAGGAAGATTATCCCCCAGCCAAAAAAAAAAAAAAAAAAATTTCAGGCCTTGTGCTTATATTAGAATTGTTAGCACACTGGACGAAATACTTAGCGGTATTTCGCCCGTCGCTACGTTCTGAGTTCAAATTCTGCCGAGGTCGACTTTGCTTTTCATCCTTTCGGGGTCGATAAATTAAGTGCCAGTGAAACACTGGGGTTGATGTAATCGACTTAATACCCTCCTCCAAGGTGCCCTTGTGGCAAAATTTGAAGCTACTACTTCTGCTATTATTATTATTATTATTATTATTACTACTACTACTACTCAGTAGTCTTATTTTTATAACGTGATTTCACTTCTCAACCGTGCGCATCTCTGTGTGCCTTGGGTATGTGCTGTGTTTTGTTGTGATGCTCTTATGGTTACTGTATTGAAAGTGTTTATTTTATGTACTTATTTTATGAAAACCAAAAATATATTAAAACATATATTATTCTTTTTATTTTTCTTCTCATTCTAGCTTGTTATAAAACTCTTTGGTCTTTCATGGTTTGGAAGTAAACTGGTGTCTTTCAACGAACCCAATGTGGAAGAATTAGTGGAAACCGCAGTTTCAGTTTACCATAGATTAGAAGAAAGTGACGCACTAATTTTAGAAGAATGCATTAACAACTTACCTGTCACTGAAGGTGAGCTCAATACCTTTGTCTAATATCATCTATATTATTATTTCATCAGTTGTTTATGTTTGATGTTTTGTCGCACTTCATCAGGACAGAGTGAACAATTCATAAGTTTAAAGATATCACAAAAACTCTACTTGGAGATAAATCTATCAACAAAAAAAAAATACAGATGAATACAGAGCTGTTAGCCTCAAGAAGCTACGTTACGAGCAATGTTTACATGCAGAAAACTCGGTGAGGGTGTTGTCTCAAACAATTAACCCTAAACAGACAAATCCGTCCCCTAATGCTAACGTCGAAGCTCGTTATGCCTCAATATTAACAAAGCAAAATACAAATCAGATTGGCCATCGACCGGATCACAAAGGGTCACGTACTCGATATAGATCTATTTACCTTAGAAAGCTATGTTACGAGCAATCTTTACACGCAGAGAACTCGGAGACGGTATTGTCTCAAAAAAAAATGATCTAAAAAATCAAATCATGATTGAATGGCTGAAAATTAAAGAAACCAGTATGAATGAACGTGATACTCTCCCTAAAATTCGCAATTCTGACCAAGATCTGAAAATGATTGGTAAAATACGCCTTGCATTTAAGGATGCAATTTCAGCTAATGATGTTAATATTACAGATCTCAACCATCTGTACTATGCATCCGCGAAAATCTCAATGATTCTATGTGGTGAAAAGATTTGAAAACGACAACATTCCCACAAAAAGCCTTCTTAGCAAGAGCGTATTCAACACCAAATTAAGCTACTTAGGTCTGACATAGAATGTTTAAAAAACCTTAAGTTTGACAAGACTATCAAACCTACAAAAACCCGAAAATTAAAGAAAAAATATAATATGAAAACTATATTTGACATTGATACCACCATAGAAACCATCAAGTAAATGGTATGTGCTAAAGCTACCCGCATAGCAAGGTATGGAAAGCACGTTAGATTCTTCAAGGACAAATAGTGGAGAGCGAAGTACTGAAGATGAGAAACCTAATGCAGAGGAAGCTTGAAAGTTCTGGAGTAATATTTGGGACAAACCAGTCAATCATACTGGAGATGCAGTATGGTGCATTTTTTACCTACACTGTATTACGAAGGAATAATAATAATAATAATAATAATAATAATAATAATTCTTTACACTATAGGCACAAGGCGTGAAACTTTGTCGAAGGAGGTAAGTCAGTTATATTGATCTCAGTGCTCAGCTGGTATCATCGACCCCGAAAAAATGAAAGTGTTTACTAACCATGTGCGTATGTTAATAATCGAATTGTCCATTATCCTCTAACTCGCCCAAATCTGTGGCCTTCTGCCTGTGTTATAAACCAATAGCTTCAATTATTTCCCCTACCCCCAAATCAATAGCATTATTTCATTTTATTTATTTTTCATTTATTTATTTATTATGAAACAGATTATAATTTCCACATTAGAACAACAGTATGTCGGACATCAGATGACCTTCCACACATGTCAAAGGTTTGTTTGTTTGACTTTGTATCATTTGCGGCACATTTCAGCAATATCCAATCTATATTAATATCTATACCTGATGAATCCTCATGTATGTAAAACAAATTGTCCACAAAACATTAAAACAACAAGGGGATCTAATAATAAGGATCTAATTAGTTTGAAACAATCTAGTTTTTACTAATCTCGCTAACCAATATTAAGCCAAGGAACCCATACATACAGGCCTGGCTTGCTATGATGAAACCAAGGCTTACTCAAATCACACACTATCATTTGTTTAAAGAAAATGCATATTAGGGAGTTTACATCTGGTGTGTTTATTTAAGTGTGTATGTAGATGTGTGTGTATATATATATATATATATGAGTGGCTGTGTGGTAAGTAGCTTGCTTACCAACCACATGGTTCCGGGTTCATTCCCACCGCGTGGCACCTTGGGCAAGTGTCTTCTACTATAGCCTCGGGCCGACCAAAGCCTTGTGAGTGGATTTGGTAGACGGCAACTGAAAGAAACCCGTCGTATATATGTATATATATATATATATGTATGTGTGTGTATATGTTTGTGTCTGTGTCCCCCCAACATCGTTTGACAACCGATGCTGGTATGTTTACGTCCCCTGTAACTTAGCAGTTCGGCTAAAGAGACCGATAGAATAAGTACTAGGCTTACAAAGAATAAGTCCTGGGGTCGATTTGCTCGACTAAAGGTGGTGCTCCAGCATGGCCGCAGTCAAATGACTGAAACAAGTAAAAGAGTAAAAGATATATATATATATATATATATATATATATGTATATATATTAATTAAATATATTCTGTTAGAAAATTATACACTGAATTTATAATGAGTGCTCTTTGTATAAAATGTCAAAAATATTTATACTATAAAGAATTTAGACATTTATATAAGCGATTATATATACTGTATTTTGAAATGATAGCATGAAATTCAATATCAAAAATTTCTCACGAAGATATATATGTCTAAAATAGTATTGTATTAAATATATATATAAATATATGAAACATGACAGCCTAAAAATTTGTTAAGGAATGCATCTTATGATCGTTTCACGAAAGTATTGTTATTATAATGGAATCCCTTGTTGATACACATTGATAGACAATACTTCCGCTCGTCAGAGATGGAGAAGATAAAGTTTTTATAATATATCAAATGTTGTTTTAAAATTAGAAAAATATATGAGAAAGTATTTTTGAAAATAGATTAAAATTTACTGGTTTAGATTTATGCAGGTCGACTTTGGTAATATAATTTAAAATTTGTATTTATATCCTTGGTAAATTCATCTCAGTAATCCATGACTGGTTTTGATTTATGCAAGTATCGTCTATCAATGTGTATCAACAAGGCATTCCATTATAACGACAATACTTTCGTGAAACGATCGTAAGATGCATTAATTAACAAATTTTTAAGCTGTCATGTTTCATATATTTCTATATATTTTTAATACAATACTATTTTAGATATATATATCTTCGTGAGAAATTTTTGATATTGAATTTCATGCTAGTACGTATGTGTGTGTATATATATATATATCTATATATATATATATATATATATATATATATATATATATATATATATATATATATATATATATATATAAATAATCTGCGTATGTAAGTGTTAGTTTGTGCATGTCTACATTTGTGTACATGTGTGTATATATGTATTTATGTAAGTACGTGTGCATGTAGATAGGTAGGTAAGTATACATATACACCTACCTACTTATATATCTGTGTGTGTGTGTGTGTATTTATGTGTGTGCGAGTAAGATGTATGCGGTGTGCATGTGTGATTCTGCGTTCTTGTAAATATGTTTACGCGGGGGTTGGTCCTGGCTGGAGTACCTCCAACTATAGGAGTGCACGATCAGATTACCCCTGATATGATCGGGCAAACCTGTAATAGTGGTGGTAGAAGGTAAGATACAACTCCCTAGCACCACCACCACTGTCACTTCTTCCTTTTCTTCGTAAAACAAACCTTCTCGTTGTTTTCAGATTGTCTGTGGCATTATCAAGTCGTGTAATAAACCAATAAATCAAGACTATTTTGTCCCACAGTCATTGGAAACATCTCTCAAAACTTGGCATGTCTCAGAAGAAAATATAAAAGACATCAAGAGCAAGCTGATCAGCATGTCTGAACGGACCCTGAAAGCCATCATGTCCTTTGAAGACACACTTAACGAAGACGAACGCGGTGGAATTGGTGCTCAGACAGATATAATTGGTAAAGTATGAAGCATCGTAGATTGATTTCTCTTATTATGGATTTCCATTTTGTCAAGAATTTTTCTATTTGAAACTGAACAGAAAATGCAGCAGTCTTAGATAGTGATTGATAGTTTCGTATTCTGTCATTGGAACTATATCGTAATATTGAAGGCAACATAAAATTCGAGTCTAGGACATTTACCAACCCCACTGGACAATAAACCCTCCACCAGGACAATCACTCCTGAGGACAAACAGATGATTATTTAAAACTTCATAATATATTGGAGAGGGGATAATTAACCAAGGCTGGTAATTGTCTTAGGGAGTAGATGTTGTCGGGGGAAATTGTCCTACGAGGAGTAATAGTTCGAGTGATGTAATTGTCCTTATACGTAAAATTCATGTGTGCATGTGTGTGTGTGTACATGCATAAGTAGGTAGATATATATGTGTGTGTGTATATGGTGGGCACAGCTAACCAAACAGTTAACTTCGTTAACCGCTTGTCTGCTAAGTAAAAAAGTTAGCTTTGCAAATGCTAAACCGTTAAACAGGTAAAATAAATTAACAGAAGCTAAATCTTATATGAATTTAACTTCGGTTTGGTTTTGGGGCTCGAAAACCCTTAAAAACAGACCTACAGAGCTGAAATTTTCGTGCTGTAGCTTAGACATAGAGCTTTCCAAAAAGGTATAGCATGCCAAGATCAGATGATGATCAAGGTGTATGTAAATAATTAAATGAACGAATGAAATTAAACATTAGTTTTTCAGTCCAACATACACTTTATTTACATATCTAGCAGGGCCATCTACCTGAAGGGGATTGTGATTTGACAGCCTTCCTACTTACTTAGACTTTAGTTTTTGCCAAACTAATTCTAATGCTTTGCTTCCACACCTTAAATTTCTTCTCTAGTTCTGGAAGTGATTCAGTTATAATAACAAGGTCATTAGCATAGAGGAGCTCCCAGAGGCAATCCAACTTAAATTTCTGTTATTGCCTGGAGGACTATGATGATCAAGAGGGGGCTGATGATTGATCCTTGGTGAACCCTTAATAGTATCCTGAATTCATCCCTATACTTGTTGCCAACCCCCACCATACTGACAGCGCTTGTCTATCCCCAGTTTCCGCAGTGACAACTAGATAAAGGAGCGGCTATATAATCTCTTCTATCGCCACAACCCACTACTTACTTTCTAGTATCTTACTAAATCTCCCTCCTCCCTCCAATAGAAAATTGTTATATTTATTATTGTCTTCCATACATCAATATTTCAAAGATGATTTTCTGATGATGATCTTCTGTTGATGAATGGATGTAACCATGATAATATTTGATCTCAAGAGCAAGCTTTCTTTACCCGTATAACCTTATAAATTGTAGAATATTACTATACGATTTTTGCAAGGGCATCCACCTGTAAAAACCATACCAAAACTGACTTCGCCTGTGCTGGTACCACGTAAAAAGCACTTAGTCCACTTTGTGGATTGGTCGGTGTTAGGAAAAGCATCCTGCCGTAAAAACTATGCCAAATAGACACAATGGCCTGCTGTAGTCTTCTACCTGGCCGGTTCCTGTCAAACAGGCCAGCATGGAAGGCGAACATTGAACGATGATGGTGATACACATAAATACATACACACATACATACCACACATATATATAAATGCATATGCATGTGTATTATAAACATATATTCACACACACACACACACCATTCGGTTACATATCTGTAATGATTTGAACACTTAATTTATTATTTTTGCTCAAAATTTCAGGACTTGACTTTTTAGTGAGGAAAAATCAATTGGAATTCGAACCTGTGTTAATTGAAGTGAATGGACGCGATTGCCTGAAAAAATGCCAAATTAACGAATTCGTTAACAGAAGCAAACTTGGAGAAGCTGCCAACGAACTGGTGAATACCATGATTTCAAGATCTGAACTTTTTCTGGTGAAAGGTAAAACTGTGCTTTTCATCGGTGATGGATTGTACGGAAAACGGTTTACTTTGAAGGATACCAGAGACTACGGAATCAAGGTGAACATTTGAAGTATATTTCTTGACATTCTCAATTTTTACTTCATAATGGTTGGTTTTGCATATCTATCAATCAATCTGTCCTTTCAATTTTCAATTCCATTCAGATTTTTGATTGTCAGAAATGGGTGAAGCCTAGTGGCGATCGACGAGCTTTCAGCTACTTGTGTCATACACTCTTGATGTAGCCATCTTACCTCATAATTTTGTGGTTTTCTGTATATATAGAACAATACTTGTATACAAAATAACCGAATCTATAATGGATGAAAAGTTAATAAGCAGTTTACTGTTGTAAAATAGTGAAAACAAAAATTTCAATAGAGTGGAAATGAATTTTTTTTTATAAAACACGTTTGATAATCGATGGGGTAGCTTCTTATGGGGGTCTCGGCAACTTCTATACTCATGAAGTTATCAACCATTGACTGACTCACTTTCGTCAATCCAAACGATCCATTCACAGACAATAGAAGGATGATGAATGCTCGTCAAGGAAATAACTGAGGCGACAATATGATTTATTTACATCATATCTCGGATCTTTTTTAAAACGGGGGCCACATTTTTCATTAATGTTTTACGTAGTGTTTTTGGTACCGAAAGACTTTCAAACTTCGTATACTTATCTATTTTGTGTTATAGATCAGAAAAATATTTTTGTATTCGAATTTATTTCATGTAAAACATTGTCTTATTTCGATAATTTCAACCAATCACTGACAAGTATTCAGTTGTTTATATTTACTCCTTTGGCTGATTAAGCGGTGTAAAGCGTATTTAATTTCCATAGCTTCGTTTTGCTTTTTTCTTTTTAAATTTGCTGTTTTACCCTAACCCTAACCCTATCACCGATAGAATTGTTTCAGAATCGTTTGTTTATGTAGTCGGCACTTAATGTATATCGGCTGAATGGACGTCAGTGATTGGTTGAAATTACAGAAATACGACAACTTTAACATGGAATAACTTAGGGATTTCTTTTTTTTTAAGAAGACGAAGAGAAAAAGATGTTTTATATGACACATTCTACCAGTGTTCCAAGTTTCAAAGTGTTTCGTTAATGAAAAATGTGGCCCCCGTTTTAAAAAAGATCCCATATCTCCGTTAGTATGTGTGACGAACCAGATTTAGAGTTCTTTAAAAACAATTCACAAATTTCATTTGATGCATCAACGACTGTTATGTTTTACTGGAAACGGGATTGTTTTTATCTTATATAAAATATATGTACGGCTTACATTTTATATTAAATATATGTATGATTATTTACTGGATACTTTGGTTATGTCGCATACACTGTTTATATAAAATTATGGGATGTCACTGTTGTCAATTTCCAGTTTCTATCTTAATTTACTTTCATCCTTTAAGGACATTTCATGACAATATACTGCATGTTGACCGAATGAAAAAGTGACTGTTTGATGTTCATGCTGTTCTTAATGACATTATAGTCAGTATAAGTAAGGGGAACTTTTTTTCCATGTCCCTTTGCACTATTCTTAAGGTATGTGAAGAAAATTTGTCGATAGGCTTGTTTGAAATTACAGCCAAATAGATCTCAAAAATCATTACCTACGGTCTAAACAACATCAGCAACAAAGATTACAACAACAACAAGCGAAGACGTTAGATAATATAGATTCCACACGCCCTTAAGATTATGAACTTGGTTGATCATAGAACTACAAGATTTATAACAGCAGTAATAATTGTATATTTACAGTTCTATATTTCTACTTTCGCAAAATATCTTTAATTTTTGTTAATTTATTCCACAGATTGTATTGGTAAATGCAGAAAAACCTAAAAACTTGAGCCCAGATATTACTTTCATACTACATGATCTGACTGACTTGAAGCAGACATATAAAAATGCCACCGAAATTATTGCCAAGCTTCAAGCTAGAGGTATAACATTTGATGGCTGTATTACTTTCTGGGAAGAAAAAGTTCGTCTTGCGGCAGCAATATGCGAACTTATGGACCTAACAGGACCAAATTATAAAGCATGCACCATTGCAAAAAACAAATACCTTACTTTAAAGTGGTTGCAGAAGCGAAAGGGAGATATTCCTCATTGGCCGCGTACGTTTTTGTATTCTTCAAACGCTTATGAAATTAATGTACAGTCTGATATCTCCAAAATCTTCCAAAACAACAAGCCTTCCTTACCTTCGGTATTAAAATTGAAATATAGCTCAGGGGCCTTAGGTGTTAAACTTGTACAAAACGAAGAAGAGTGTCAACAGTATTATCAGAAGATATCGGGCTTAGAAATGTCTGGTTATGGTTTATCCTTAGGTCGTTCTTTTTTACTGATGGATTACTTACAAGGCACCGAACATGATGTTGATTTTATAATGTATAAACGTAAATTGATTGCAGCTTTTGTGTCGGATAACGGTCCAACCAGGTTACCAAATTTCACAGAAACGGCAGCTCTTTTACCTTCGATTCTTTCAGATGAAGAGCAGAACCGACTAATTGTTGCTGCTTACCAATGTTGTCTTGAAATCGGTTTAGAAAGCGGTGTTTTTAACGTGGAAATGATTATGACAGTGGCGGGACCAAAACTTTGTGAGATTAATGCTCGAATGGGCGGCAGCTATCTCAGAGATTGGATCAAGTTCTGTTATGGCGTTGATATTATGTTTTGTGCCTTATTAATATCTCTGGGCATTAAACCACATGTAGTATGTAAATATAATCAAACCAGTATAGCAGGGATAAATTGTTTGGTTCCAGAGCATGCTCATATTTTCAAAGATGAGCAAAAAATGAATTTAATTCAAGCCAAACACGAATCCAAGCAAATACGATACAATCAATTTCTTGAAAAGCCTTTTGTACAAGATTTAGATGAGATAATTTTTTCAAATATAGCTGTAATTGAACCTGATCCAATAACGGCTAAAATATCATTGATAAAACTCTCAGAAGAATTTGGCATTAAAACCAATTCGTACAATGTTGAACAATTCCTTAAATTCATTCCAAATGAGACACAAGAATAGAGTGAAGTCTGGGAGTTATTATTTTGTGTGTGTGTGTGGGGGGGATACAGAAATTTGATACATCTTTGATTTCTTTTCAAAAGTGAGTAATCGTTTTTTAGCCCGAAGTCAACTTTGATTCAAGCCGTAGCCATCTCATCTTTTCTATATCCATCTTGGCACTTGAATATCCTCGTATGTATTCAGAGGCAAGTCTGTAATTTGATTGGTCCCTTGTCATAGTGATATGATGTCTTAATCTTTTCCATCTCTCCTACCACAGTAAGTGCTCAAATGAACCTTCTTAGTTCTAGATCACTTTATGCCATCTCACCTGACTCATAAACTCAGTGTCCCCATCCAAATGCTGTCGTGCTTCCACAAATAAAGAAGTCTTTCTCCAGTTGTAGCTTTTTCCCTTGAATTGCCAGAATTTGGAGTTCTTTTCCATCTCGTTTTCTCCCTTCTTGTGACCTGAACTTTTTCAAGTCTAAAATAAATTCATTCTTTGTGTCTTAATTACTTCTTCGTAGTCCCTTACACTAAGTGGCTTTCCACCTTGTTTAGGACTTTATAAAAATAAAAGAGAAACAGAACACTCCTGATTACATTATTCAATGTGACATCTTCTGAGAGAGAGTAGGGCAGTAGATCCCTTTTCATATAAATGAACCCCTTCTTCATCAATGAATTTTCCCACAATCCCTGGGCCTATTTACTCAATAAGCTGATTTCATTAACAAACATCAAACTTACATCGGACAGCTATAGAATACCTAAGCTAAGATTTAAAACAGAAACCACATTTCCCCACATTCACAAAGAAGTTCTCGGCCTATTGTTTTAGCCTGCTTGCACTGAGTAATTAATGAGAAAAAGTATATTTCTTATAGATTGTAACAACTTGCATTATAATCATCTTCAACACTGTAACAACATAATAATCAACCTTAATAAATGATCTTATTAAAAGTCAATTAAATAATTGTTCCTCATTGTTTTGTGTTATAATTGATCTAAACTCTTTACAAACACTTCTCCCATTTTCATCTCTCACCTGAAAAATATATGTAACTATTACCATAGATCTAACACAATGTCAAGTACTTCTAAGAATGAAATGAAATTGTGTTGCTCACACAAAGGACAAGAAATTATCTGCATATAGACACTTTCTGCTAATAGACAATTGGGCACAAAGTCAATATTTAAAGTCAAATGAATGTAGATAAACAAAACCAACCCATACTTACGGGCACACATTTTACTTAAGAAGATTAGTTGAGTATAGTTATCCTAGTATATCACTGGCACTTATTTTATCGCTTCCCAGAAATGTCAAATGTAAAATCGATCCCATCAGGATTTGAATGCAGAATGTACAGAGATTAAATAGATAAATACCAAGAGATATTTGATCTGATACTGTCACGACTGTTTCAAATGCACTAATGTCTAATGATATGGAGCCTTTTAGAGACAACAACTGCTGGCTTTGAGAATGTTCCAGATTTGGAGGTTTCCCCACTGGAAGCTTTATGTTTCCTGAATATTATGTTATAAAGAGGTAACAGCAAATGTTTTGAAATTTGGGATGACAAGTTTTTCTTATTCAGAAAGAAAATTCATTAATAGTACATGTGGTATGTACTACATGTGGAATGATAGGAGTAAGTCAAAGGATCTATTGATTTTCATTTAGCTTACTTTCAACATTTATTTGCTTTGCTTTTGTCTGTGTCTGTGGGTATGTGAATACGCACGCACCAGTAGATGAAATTTTTAATGGTACTTTAAAATCTAAACTATTTTCATTCAGAAAATGTCAAGTGCACTACAAGTAATTAGGTATTTAAAGTCTTGGTTGAGCTGAGCGTCATCAACCGGAAACTGTCTCGAGTGCAAACATTCCATCATTACATCACAAGTACCTTTGAGAAAGGCTTGAACACCGCACAATCTTGCTTCCCCTGCCCGCTCCTAATATGATTTTTATTATGAATGAGCATACTGGAAAAGTGAACCTACAACCTGTAGCTTTGATGTCTGACATTATTTATGTCACCAGTTCTTTTGGGAACCATATGTCACATCTTATTTCTTTTCTTTCAGATATAGAGCATGTGTGCCAAGAAATAACAGCTAAATCTCCTTTAAATTGTATCCTACTGTTCTGAAAACCAATGGACACATTGGATAAGCTAATCCAGTATCTGAAAAAGATGAGATGGTCGAGGCTGGTGTACTTTTGATCATTAGTCTGCTCATTCAAGACTGACCTGGATGTAAAGATAAAAAAACAAACTAGAAGTAACAAGAAAGCATATCTGTAGTGGATTAACCTGCTAGAAATAGCAGCCAAATCTTCATATCTTACTATCACTAAACAGTGTAGCCAAAGATGCACTTTCTTATAATGGTGAAATGGCCATGGTTAGATTGCCTTTCATCATAAATCTGCTAGATTAGAGCCATCTTTGGGGTGATTAATCAACAATAACTAGTTTTTAAATGTTTGAAGAATTTTTCTTCTTCTTCATTCAAGAATTTTCCTAGTTTGTTATTGTTCAACACCAGATCAACCTAGATCAAACAAACCTATAATCAAAAGTGTTTTGTTAACATCCATAAACCAAATAGAATGAGTTTAAACGAGGCTTTAAAGAATAAGCATTGGAGTCAATTTCTTCAACTAAACCTTTCAATGTGGTGCCCCAGGATGGCCACAGTCTAATGAATGAAACAAGTAAAAGAAAAAAAAAAGATTGAGGAAACAACTGACTCTTTTGACAGTAACCATTCAGGCCCAATTAGAATAAAAAAGAACATAATATTGATGATCTGGATGGAAGGAATTACTTAATTTGAAATAAAAATTTACTTTTCTTTTTTTCTTTTAACTTGCTGATTCTGAAGGCAGGAGCACTGTACATGACTTTAACAAGTTCTCTGATATTTAGATACTTAGGTAGGATTTGATCAAAATTGGCCCAGGCAATGACTAACTTAATACATCACCTGAAGAAAACGTTTAATCATGTTTCATGTTACAGCTATATTTTGGTCGTCATAGCCCATTCGAATTATGTGTTTTACAGAAATATATCCAGGTGTAGGTGGTTTATTTGGAATTTGATGGAGAAATTCAGCTAAAAGCTGTATGAATATTATGAAAGCATTTTCTTCTTTTATGTGTCTTAGCATAATTTTAAAGAGAGTAGGGCTAGTTGAATTGAAATAGTTTTTAGCGTTGAGATGTGACACTCACACAACTTTTGTAGAAGACAGATGGTAAGGGTACTAAGCCTTGGGGGGAATTTTAAAGTTGATGCCAACGTCATTTGAGCAATGCTGGTGGAAGATTTTCCACATCAAGCAAATGATATAGCACTCACAGTGGCATTGGAGGGATTCATGCTATTGTTTTGTTTCAACTGTTGCAGATCAGCAACTGCAAGAAGGACATACATACATATACACATACATACATACATAAATAAATAAATACACTCACACGATGAGCTTCTTTTAGTTTCCACCTATCAAATCTACTTACAAGGCTTGGGTCAGTTTGAGGCTATAGTAGAAAACACTTGCCCAAATACCATGCAATTGGAATTGAACCTGAAACCATTTGATCGGGAAGCAAAATGAATGATACAGCCATGCCTATACTGCTAATGATTCTGCTACCTTGCCACCTTACCTTATTTTGATATTAGTTTCAAATTTTGGTACAAAGTCAGTAATTTTAATTCACTTACCTTCTTCCCCAAATCTGCTAGCCTTGTGCCAAAATTTGAAACCAATATTAAAATAAGGCTTTAGATAAAGATTGCTCTTACATTTTGAAATGGTTTATTATCAAATAAATTTGGTTAATGCGTTAAGAAATCGGGTGCTAATAATTTAAATGTGTAACAGCTATGTAATGAATGTTGACTGTCTTCATTAATAAAGAAAATATTTTCAACTATGTTGAAATAACATGAGTAGGAAAACGGCCATTTTCAACTGATATTTGGTCTTTTACTGGTAGAGCTTCACTATCATCAACCTCATCACACCAACATTTGATATAATTTTTTATACAATAACTAGAAGTCGTTGTATTGAGTGTATTAAACACATGAAGTTGGAAACATCGAAATTATGTTGAGAAATACAACCTGAAATAAACAAAAAAAAAAATCATATAAACAGTTTTGGAGATAAACAAAATTAAAAAATCAACATCATTGTCATCATCATCATTAGCATCATCATCTTTGTCATGCTCATCGATTATCGATTTTTCAACTGCACTCTACACACAGTAATCCATGGGATTACAATAAGCAGGGATTAGAAGGCCAGAAATTGGGGTTGGTGAAGCTATAGAAATTCTCCAACAACAACTTCTGACTCTTTCAGGATGTATAGCAAGGAGCTGAATCCTGCTGCCACTTATATGGTCTCTCAGCAGTAATCCTTTCCAACCAGGGATTGACTACAATGTCCAGCAGCTTCACATAACCATCTGAATAGAGCCTATTGCTTTGTTCAAAGATGCAGGGTGGCATGACATCACCCTCACTGGAGACACATGCCTGCTGTGTCCCTTCCTGCTGGCCACAGCTTTCCTAGTCTCCATTGCAGCTGTCCATGTCATGTCTTTCAGCTTTTACAGTGTTCACAGAGCAACGAGTAGCAGCCATGATGTTGGCATTTTAATACGCAGCACAAAGCATCAGGATGAAGGTAACTTTTTTCCAACATTCAGATGACTTCCAATCTTTCATGTCAGTTAACTCTTTTTTCAATTACAACTTTATGTGCTTCAATGCCATTGATTGTTCACTAATGCATCAAGCCAAGCTGTTTCTGAAAAAAGGAGACATGGGAAAAGGAGACATAAAAAAAGGGAGACATCAAATTTATCCCAAACTAGTGGAAATTTAGTGTACTGTCCTCTATGTAAAATATATAAAATAATAAATAAATGCGCCCTTTTTTAAAGCCTAGCCAGGCTCATGGGCCCGGTGTCCCGGTTTCTGTGGCGTATGTGTTCCCCAGCTGGACGGGATGCCAGTCCATCGTAGCGTTACTCATTTTTTCCAGCTGAGTGGACTGGAGCAATGTGAAATGAAGTGTTTTGCTAAATAACACAACGCGACGCCCGGTCTAGGAATCGAAACCACAATCTTACGATCATGATGCTGACACCCTAACCACTAAGCCATGCACCTCCACATGTAAAATATATACTGTACAATAATGAAGCAAATGAAAGGTACAGTTGATGAAAATACAAACCTAACAGGGGCTTTTTTTGAAGTTACTCATTTTAAATGTACCCTGTTCTTTTAGTTTTTTCCCGTCTTCATTAACACAAAAACAAATTGAACCAACACATTGAACCTTCTCAAAGCTGCCATTTCTGGTGCAATTGAACGTTTTGTCATTTAATTTTAATACACGATATTTAGCCTTTTTTGCAGCACACTCTGTAAAGTGGAGAAACAGAATATTGTTAAGTAGTATAAATGTACAAATTTAAAATCTAAAATACAATCTGTTTCTCTTACACAGACATGTTAAAGCTTTCAAAAACAGAACTGCTCCCTTTTCAGCAGAGACCCTACATTTTACCAAATCTATTTAAAATGTCTGAGAAAATACTTTGCAGTATTTCTTCCAACTGTTTATATTTTAAGTTCAAATCCTATCCTGGTCACCTTTGCCTTTCATCCTTTCCGGCTCCATAAAACAAAGTACCAGGGGTAAATGTTATTAACTAATTCTTTCCTCAAGATTGCTGGCCTTGTGTCTAAATAGGAAACCATTGTCTCTTCAATGCATTTGAAACAGTTAACTCATCAAGCAATTAGTATTTATTGAAGGAAATAGTTCATAAACAGAGTTACATGTTTTTTGCTTTAACCCTTTGGCATTCGGATCGTTTTATTGAATGTAATGCTTATTTATACAGTCAACCATTGCTATAAAGAGATATAGACCAACAACTCTCTGAACTGCTAAACAGCAACAACAAATATCTTTATAGACCCCCAACCATTGTACCTAACATGTTCAGAAGATCTTACTTTAGTTAAGACTTCCAGCAGGTCCTGCTCAATATCTAACAACCTCATTTTAACTTTACAACATACAAAAACTGAAGATCTTCAAAATATCTAAATAGACATATACAGGCATATTTCCAGATAAATTTTGCAGTGAACTTTAAGCAGACAACATTTCTACTTTAACCCTTTAAAGCAAAGGTTTTCACCCATTTTTTTATCTATGGACCCCTTTGATTACAATTTTATTCTGGTGGACCCCAATAGCCATTCAATGCTTAAAATCTAGTTTTATAGAAACTCCTTTCATAATTCCGATTTTGTTTTTCACATATTAACTTGTGTAGGTTGAACTATGCAAAATGTTAGAGGAAGAAACCTAGCCCTTTCTTGCAATACATACCAATACATACACCTAAAGCAAATTTTTTTCAGGGACCTTTAAAATACTTTAGTTGATCTTCAATTTATTATTTTGCTGCGTGGACTCCCAAAAATCTCATATGGACCCAGGTTGAGAACCACCACTTTGAAGTCTTGATTCTTATCTAAGTCCATCAGTTGTGCTTCATAGGAACAGTGGGTAAAGCAAGACTGACCTTATAAACAATCTCAGCTTAAGAGAAAACTGGGATGGAGCAGGTGGTGGAAGGAAGAACAAGAAGAAGAAGAAAAACAAGATTACTTACTGCAAGAATTGGGAGTAACTTGAGACGAACGTAGATATTCATACTCTTTAAGTATTTTTCCATTGAAGCTGCATTGGCATCTAGAAAGAAAGAAAGAAGTGATGAGCACCTCCTCCTTTGGATAATTAGATGAAATATTTGCCTCAAAATTTTTTTATAGGTGCAAGCATGACTGTGTGGTAAAAAGTTTGCTTCTCAGCCAAATGGTTCTGAGTTCAGTCCCCCTGTGTAGCACCTTGGACAGATGTCGTCCACTGTAGCCCAGGTTAACCAAAGCCTTTTGAGTAGATTTGGTAGATAGAAACTGAAAAAAACTCTGTGCGTGTGTATGTATTCTTTTTTTATTCTTTTACATGTTTCAGTCATTTAATTGTGGCCATGCTGGAGCACTGCCTTTTTAGTCAAAGAAATCACTCTCAGGACTTATTCTTTGTAAGCCTAGTACTTATTCTATTATTATTATTATTATTATTATCATTATTAGCACTTCAGACAAAATGCTTTGTGACATTTCTTCCAGCTCTCCATGTTCTGAGTGCAAATTCTGTTGAGGACAATCCTTTTGAGATTGATAAAATAATTACTAGATGAGAATGGGGGGGGGGGGGGGGGGCGCAATGTAATCAACTTGCCCATCCTTTGAAATTGCTGGGGCCAGGAACCAAAATTTGAAACAATAGATTGTGTTGCTAGGTCTGGAGGTAAGAACAAATATCATAACCTTCACAGACTTTATGAGAACAGACTGATTGATACTGTTTATGTTCAAGTCAATGATATAGGGAAAGACCTGAACAGGGACGGAATTTCAGAGGGTTTAATATTCTAATGAAGACAGTCTGAATGTTGTGGTTAGTAAGGAGCCAGGGAGCAGGGCCACCTTAGCAGCATTATAGCCCCACAACTCCACCCCTGGATAAAATCATTGTACTGAGCCCTATAGTACTTATATTTTTGATAGTAAGCCACAGCAGACATAGAGTACAGCTTGGCCTCTAGATATGTACACTGCCCGATGTACTAATGCCTTAAGACAACACTGCCTGGGGGTAGCATAGACAAAAACATAGATAACAAAAGAAGAAATAAGTGGAGGAAAACCGAGAAGGTAGTAGTAGTGATGGAAAAGACAGAGAGGGGACACACCACACATGTATGTATGTATGCATGCATATGTAGATTTGTACATGTCTTTGTGTTTGTTCCCACCATCACTTGACTGGCTGTGTTGGTTTGACTATTCCCTCGTAACTTAGCAGCTCGGTAAAAAAGATCGATATAAGTGCCAGACTTATTAAAAAGACAAATACTGGGGTCAACTTGTTAAAAAAAAACATTAAAGCCTTCATGTCAGTGCAACAACATGGCTGCAGTCGAGTTCAACGAACTGAAACAAGTAAAAGATACATGTGTTTATTTAATGTTACTTACACACGGCCTTGGCATGCAATGTTTTTTAACTGCTTGAGGTAAGAGTGATCTGAAAATAAAAATGAATAAATTAATAATAAAATAGTCAAAAGGTGGTAAAATAATAGTAAAACAGGTTACCCTTAACAGAGTAGACATGCATGGAGTTGGTTGAAATATTAGGGGCAATTCATGGACCCAACACTTGCGATCTACCTAGCACCTGAGTATATTGCATTGTTTGTCATGTGTGGTATATTTATGATGGTGATGTTGATGATATATATACAGTGCTGGTGCCATGTAAAAAGCACCCAGCACACTCTGTGAAGTGGCTGGCATTAGGAAGGGCACCAAGCCATAGAAACCATACAAAAGCAGGCATTGGAGCCTGGCATAGTCCTCTGGCTTGCCAGCCCCTATCAAACCATCCAACTCATGTCATTATGGAAAAAATGGATATTAAATGATGATGATAATGTGTGTGAGTGTGTGTGTGTAAATACACACACACACATACACTCATCCATCTATGTATGAAATGCAATGTAAATATATTGTGAAAGGTAAATTTACTGCAGTATTCATCTGGAAATAAAATCTCTTATGGATGTGCTGAGTTTATATATATATATATATATATCAGAGGCAATCAAAAATCTCGCCCACAGCAACAAGCAAGAACACTAGATGAATTTCTGCCTCACTATGCTTTGTCAATAATGTGTACTCATTGGTCAACTACATGCTTAAACCAAATTTGTGGACACTGATACATAGACAATCTATCTGTGTATCTATATATCTTTTATCTTTTACTTGTTTCAGTCATTGTACTGCAGCCTTTCTGGGGCACTGTCTTGAAGGGTTTTGTTGTATGAATCAATCCCTGTACTAAATCTATCATTCTCTTATGTTGAACTGCTAAGTTATCTAATTTTTCCTATTCAAATTTGCTTTCACATTTGTCTATGTTCTCGTTTTGAATTTCTAAACTCTTGCAAGCTACAATTTCAATATATATATCTTGTAATTTCAAAATGGTGACCAAGGAATTGAAGTAAATTATACAATATCAAACGGATGGCAGAACTGGCAGAGCACTAGGCAAAACTCAGTGTTGTCTAGTGGTTACATTCCTTTACATTTTGAATTCAAGTACTACTCACGTGCACATTACCATACATCCTTCTGAAATTAATAGAATAAGTAGATGTTGATGAAATAATTACAGGGGTTGATCTAATCAAGGAAATTCTCCCACACGGTCGCAGTCCAATGATTGAAACCAACTATGAAGAGAGTCAAGTCTCCAAAACATACCACTTGTACATGTTTTGCTATATGGATTACACACAAGTCCTGGAGCACATTCTGCGGGTGATTGCAAAACCATGTTGAATGAAGAGCTACAAACAGCATTTTTCTCTGGAATGAATATATCAAAACTTACATCAGTACAAGAAATTAAACCATTTCATCTACTTACAAGGTTCCAAAAGGAAAAAAATTTTGGTTTTTTGTGAAGAGAAATAACTGACAGAGAAATATGAGAAATCTATCTTTATCATTGTTTTTGTTCTGTGTATCTTATATTAATTTGAGGGGTATCTGAGGGCACTTAATTACACTGTATAACAAAATTTTCTTTGGTCAGTAAGTGTTATTTACCATTTGCTTCTATCGAGAAATTAAAGGAAATGACAGTATACCTTTCAATCTTTGCTTTTGCGACTTGGACATAACTTTTTTGAAACAAAGGTTCTTCCAAATTCTGGTTACAAAACTAAGCAAGTATTGAGTAAATGGTTATTTCAAAATAACCATTTAGATTGACACTCATCATATTTCATGTTTCAAGTCATCTTATTTAATCTGACTTCCGTTTCCATCATCAGCATAGCAACTTAAGTTCCATCTAAGGTATGACTGTAAAATCCAAACTTGACTAGAGTGAAGCTAACCATAAACTCAATTGTTATCTGGAGTACATGTATTATAAGTTTCACAGAAATATCTTTTATATTTTGTTTGCTTCAGTCATTTGACTGCAGCCACGCTGGAGTGGAAGAAATCGATCCCAACACTTATTTATTTATTATTATTATTGTTATTAAGCCTAGTACTTATTCTATTAGTCTCTTTTTGCTGAAACACTAAGTTATTGGGAAGTAAACACACCAACACCAGTTGTCAAGCAGTGGTAAAGGGAACAAACACACACACATGCGCATGCAAATCCAGTCACAAAGCTGAAGCTATAGTAGAAAACGCTTTCCCAAGATGCCACACAGTGAAACTGAACCTGGAACCATTTGGTTGGGAAGCAAGCTTCTTACCACACAGCCATACCTGTATTCCTATTTTGCACTGTTTGTTGAAATACATGTACAAACTCTAGTAATTACTTGGAGCATATGTACAAAGTGAAGGCACGTAGCTCAGTGGTTAGAGCATCAGGCTCACAATCATGAGGTAGTGAGTTCGATTACCAGACCAGGCTGTGTGTTGTTGCATGGGCAACAACTTTGCCTGGACTTGAGGGGAACTTTCTAGGTGTAATCCAATGGTCATTCATGACCAAAGGCAGTTTTTACCCTTTATGTAGAAATTCCAGTGCAAAAGTCAATATACGATGCAATTTAACCCTGTAGTATTTAGACTAGCCATATCCAGCCAAAATAATCTACTTATTTTATAGTCAAACAGCTCAGATCTAAACCCATACACCTATACCACAATGTCATACTAAAAATAAACAATCACATCATCAAAATCTCAATGCTACAAATTAATTCATGATTAATTCCAAACAATGTGACTAAATAAGCATTACATTTAATAGAGTAATCCGAATGATAATGGGTTAATTAGTAATACTTACTCAAAAGTTGAACACAAATTTTACAGCAACCACATTGTATTGTTCTTAAGCAGCTTCCCACTGGAGGACACTCAGAACACTCGACCTCAATGTCACAGTTATAGGAAAAACCAACAGCGAATATCACAGTAGTAGGCAGAATGAGAACTAGAGCAGCAAAGACTGTGGTAAATAGTATTTTCTTCATGTTAATGCAACTGTCTTCACGCTGAAACATAACCAATGTCTGCAAATAAAGAAGAAAAAAAACAAAAAACAAAAACAAATGTCCTCACCTGTTTCAAAAGAAGGTAATATTTCCCCTGTGGCCAGACATAATCATAAGATATAAGAATGGAGTTAGGGCTAGATAAATGCTAGTCAACTGAGGAAAGCCTGTCGACCATGCAGAGAACATGTACATCAGCAGCTTGTTTATCTCCCCTATCTCCACTACAAGTACCTCGAAATTGATGGGAATGTTGTATATATTAGTGCTGTGACTAGGCCAGAATAACAAAAGTAGACTCTGGAAAATATGAAACTCAGAGCTGTCTGCATTTAACAAGGCCTTAGCTGTACCAGTACTAATTACCAACATTTGGGATAGTAGACTGGACACTAGATAAGATACATAGCCTGGACATCAAAACCAGAGAAGTACTGCCCACTCGTGGTAACTTCCACATTAACAGTGACACCAATAGGATTTATGTGAGATAAAGTGATGGCAGTAGAGGTACAAGGTTATCCAAACAGCCTTTAAACACCGCATTGTGTCACTCAGATAACACCTGTTGAACAGTAGAGAAAGAATTGAGTACATTCCAGGCATGCTCAAAAGTGAGAGCAGCAACCATCTTCAGAGTTGAAGAACCACTGTGCAGGTACTCTGAGAATACATGCAACCCAAAGGAGACTGAGCTGGCCTACCTAAACAGAAGCTTAGAAGAGAAGTAGGCATCACACCAGCAAAAAGCAATGCATGGGTACACATCCTGTAAGCTAGAGGGCAACAACGGTGTTGACAAGAAGAGTAGCCTCTCCTGGACCTGCAACAGATACATTACATCTCACCTCAAAGGATATACCTTTGCTAGCCAGGAACAGGAGATAGTTACTAAATACCTGATAAACAAGAGGGATAAAGATGTTGCCAAACCTCCATGTTGTGATAAAAAATGTTGGCTCTGCTATACCAAAGTGGAAGATATCAGTCACATCATCAGCAGCTGTCGCAAAATGTTTATAAAATATAGCTACCCCTGAGGAATAATACAGTTACAAAGAACATTTACAATGCTATCCACAGGAAAGACTGCCCCAACATATTCATCAAAGGCATGTCAGAACCAGCGGGTATTCACACCTTCAAAAACAAAGAATACTAGTGGAACCCCCCCCCCCCCAAAAAAAAACATCAATTCAGTGCAAACATAACAAACCTGATATTGTTCAGTGTCAGGGAACAAAAGTCATGCACTATTGCAGAGGTCAGCTACCCAGTAGATCTGAATGTTCAATCAAAAGTCCAGATAAAGGAGAACATTTATAGTGAATTAATACAGAACTCTCTCTCTCTCTCTCTCTTTCTCACACACACACACGCACGCGCGCACACACACACGCACGCGCGCACGCACACACGCACATACATACATGCATACATACATACAAACATACATATACTCATTTAGTGTTGACTGTTGTTAAAAAAGTACTTGATATTATAGTAGAGATTCGTAATATTTATATTTTATTTTGGTCGAGTCAGTTGGCCTGTCGGTGCACAAGGTCTTCAGACAGATTATTACAGGTGAAACTCAGAGTAGTTAGAGACTCACTCGGACATAAATAAAAATAACTTATCTCTACAGTGGTATCGGGTACTCTTTGAGAGAGAGAGAGAGAGAGAGAGAGAGGGGGGGAGAGAGAGACAGAGACAGATAGATAGACAGATACAGGCAGACAGCGACAGACAGATGGACAGACTTGGCAGGCAGACAGACAAATCAATCGACTGATCGATAAATAGATAGACAGATAAACAGAGCCATCGATCGACAGACAGATCGAGCGAGCGAGCGATAGTCAAACAGACAGACTGACAGATCGATCGATCGATAGACAGACAGCTTGCAGATAGATTGGGAGATCGATCGATAGACAGACAGACATATATATAAATAGACAGATAGATGAACCGTAAATATCTTTGCAAAATTAACAAATAGATAAATAGAAGGTTTATTATTTGATTTAAATTTACATAAAATTCGCTTCTTGAAAAGGCGAATCATAGTTTGCAAAACGCTCGTCTTTTCATAATAAAACTGCTTATTTTATTTCGATTTTCTCTGTTATTTTGTAAAAATTTAACATTATCAGTTTCCTATTACTTAAGAGTTTATGCTCCAAGACTGAATTAAACAGTAATAAATGAACTTTTAAAATTTATGCTTGAAAAGCAGTTAGAAAGAAACATCTGGCAGTTAATATGTATATTTATTATAAGTTTTCAGAGCTATAAACGGACATTATTTAGCATATATATATCTTAAAAGACGAATTTTCAAGAAAGATATTTAGAAATTATCTTAAAATATATCAAAAAGAAGAACGAAAGCAAGAAAGAAAATGCTGCTTACGACGAAATAATCCTTGTTTGTATACAAAAACATTTGCACGTGCCAAAGAGATAGCCTCTACGTGGTCACTCAACCTCTAGAAATAGCGGCCAAATCCTCTCAAAACACGTCCTGCTGTTTTAGAAAAGGACCAGTTGGATAATATGATGATAATATGTTCCAGAGTTACCTACATATGAGAGAAAGAACGGGGGTGGTCACGTTTGCAGTGCTTTTGATTATAGGCCTGCTTGATGAAGGCTGACCTGGGGTTAAAGAACGACATTAATATCATCTTCAAAGATAACTCTCAACGCGATGGCTTCCCCACTTTCAATTTTACCGGCAGAATCGGTAGCACGCCGGGCGAAATGCTTGGTGGTATTTCGTCTGCTGTTATGTTCTGAGTTCAAATTCCGCCGAGGTCGGCTTTGCCTTTCATCCTTTCGGGGTCGATAAATTAAGTACCAGTTATGCACTGAGATTCGATGTAATCGACATAGTCCGTTTGTCTGTCCTTGTTTGTCCCCTCTATGTTTAGCCCCTTGTGGGCAATAAAGAAATAAGAAACGTTAGCATGCCGGGTGACATGCTTAGCGGTACTTCGTCTGACAATACGTTCTGAGTTCAAATTCCGCTGAGGTCTACTTTGCTTTTCATCCTCGACAGGTCCCCTCGCCCCACCCCACCCCCCAAAAAAATTTCGGGCCTTGTGCCTAGAGTAGAAAAGATTATTATTCCCGGCTTCGTTTTCTTTCGTTTTCAATTCACCACGCATATATTCGTTAAGCGAAAGATCGCGTATCAGAGATGTAAAATTTAGTTATGTATGTGAGAGGATGATTTTATGAGTTACAAATAAAATAGTAATAATAATAATAATAATGATAATAATAATAATAATAATAATAATAATAATAATAATATATTATTATTACGTTATTATTATATTAATGTCCAGAAAACCACTAGCGTAGCTAGAATGTGTGCGGGCGACCCTTCCGTTTGCCGCCCCCAGACTCCACAAAAAACACATATTGCTTACAGCAGACCCAAAAGTGCCCTTTAAAAGTGCCGCCCGTGGTGGACCGCCCCTGCCGCCCCAGCTATGCTAATGCAGAAAACATGGAACCTCAAAAAGCAAAAAATGGAACGAAAAGAACAACATGCAATTACAGAACTTTATTTCAAAATGTGTGAACCAAATCAGGGTAATCTTCAGGTTTAGGAGGGTAAAAAAAAATATTCAAGGGAAGTAACTGAACGTCTTACCAGTATTCTCCGTCGTACTATGTTTATAAATAAATCACACACGTGATTTTATTGACGTTAACTCTTTATATAAAAATCACACACGTCATTGAATATCATAGTTTCTTATGAGAAATCGAAAATGCCTCATGGAAGACCGGCTGCACAACATCTTATTGTTGCTGAAAACGAAATCCTCAATCTCATCTTATCTATATGAATTTCTATGGCGGAATTCAACCCCAAAAGAAAAAAACATTTGTTTATTTTTTGGTTGCCATTTCTGAAGTGTATAATGTTGAGTAGGTGAATTTCTAGAACTGCATGGTGACCCTCACTCGGCGAGGTCGTGTTCATTGAAAATAAATATATTTTAATGAAATTTTCTACAGTTATGCTCCAGATGTAGAAAATTTCATTAATAAATATCTATTTTTAATGAACACGATCTCATTGAGATCAGCATGCAGTCCTAGAAATTTATCTGTTGAATTTCATTATCATTTCCATCGACAAAGTTCTCTCCATGCACAATTGTTTCTTTTCTGCCTGTTGTTTTTGACTCCGTTCCATCGGGTACTTCTGCAAACCATTTCGTTTCCGTTTTGGAAAAAGAAAAAAACATTTTAAACTTTTTTAGAAAAAATTCCGTCGCATGTTGTTTTAGATTCTTTTCTGCCTGTTGTTTTTGACTCCGTTCCGTCGGGTACTTCTGCAAAACATCTCGTTTCCGTTTTGTAAAAAGAAAAAAAACATTTTAAACTTTTATAAGAAAAAATTCCGTCTCATGCTGTTTTAGAAAAAAAAAAAAAAAAGCACGTGTGTGATTTATTTATAAACAGCTAAAAGAAAACGGATTATAATGGTAAGTCGTTCAGTTATTTCCCTTGAATATTTTTATTTACTTTTTTTTATCCCACTAAACTTGAAGATTACCCCCAAATCAGCACCTTGTGGGGGGTGAAAAACATGGCAGCGACTAAAAAAATACACAGAAGTATGTGGTAAAAAAGTTGATATATAATACCTGCTTTAATTTGCAAGAAAATGGCTATTAGCAAGGGAGGCTACTCTTAATCCTGCTTTAGTTGCTTCCCTTGATCGCTGCTGGTTTCGTTTATGAAATTTATTTTGATTAATAATATTTCGCTTTACCTTCATAGAAAACTGTCTTCTCCGCCAGAAAACATGGAACATCAAAAAGTAAATGTAAAATAGAAAATATATTTGAGATATGAAGTAGTAATTGTCGTTTTTACAGTATTGGAGCCTAATAGACCAAAACAGAAGATTACAAGGTAAAAAAAATATGTGGCAAAGCTATATAATCAAAAAATTAAGTAAAATTAATGCAGAAAAGGCGTATCTAAAATAAGAATAAAATGTATTAACGTTTTTATATATATATATATATATATATATATATATATATATAATGGGCTTCTTCCAGTTTCCTCCTGCCAGTTCCACTCATTAGCTTTTGATCAGCCGTGGGCTAAATTATAGGACACTTGTCCAAGCTGACGCACTGTAAGACTGAACTTGGAGCCATGTGATTGGGAAACAAACTTCTTACTATGAGGCCACATTTGTGCCTAGCCATACCTGCATCTCGCTGTACGTTAATAACTACAATTAATACTGCTTCTGTTGCTGTTAGTTATTTTTTAATAATCCAACTGGTTGTTACATCTAGCCAGATAGCCACCATTGACAAGGCCATTCCGA
Organism: Octopus bimaculoides; assembly: GCF_046866305.1. Classification (NCBI taxonomy): domain Eukaryota; kingdom Metazoa; phylum Mollusca; class Cephalopoda; order Octopoda; family Octopodidae; genus Octopus; species Octopus bimaculoides. The sequence continues at coordinate 58,576,920 of NC_142943.1, forward strand.
CAAAACTATAAAAGCTAATAAACCAGATATTATTATAAAAGATCAGACAAAAAAAATATGTTTATTAATTGACATGAGTATTCCTTGCGATCACAATGTAGCGGTGAAAGAATTTGACAAGATCAGTAAATATAAAGACTTGCTAATAGAAATTGGAAAGATGTGGCATCTCAAGGTGACTACAGTTCCAGTGATTGTAGGAGCTCTAGGAATGAGTGTGTGTATATACATACATACACACAGACACATATACTTTTCTACTTTTTTATTCTAGGCACGAGACCCAAAATTTATTGGAGAGAGGGCTAGTCGATTAGATCGGCCCCAGTATGCAGCTGGTATTTAATTTATTGACCCTGAAAGGATGAAAGGCAAAGTCGACCTCAGCAGAATTTGAACTCAGAACATATATATATATATGTATATGTATGTATGTATGGATGGATGGATGGATAGATGGATGGATGAATGTCATATAAATATATATATATATATAGCTAAGCAACAATATGTATATGTGTGACGTTTCCTTGCAATGTACCATGCACTGGGATTGAACCTGCAGTCATAAAGTTGCAAAACAAATTGCTTTCTGCAACATAGTGGCTATGTTTGAGACTGTCCACTTTAATGTCATTATAAAAAGCAGCTCTTGAAATGTCTAGACATTTTTATTGCTAACAACAGAAGCTAGTAACAGACTGCAATAATAATTGAAGACTTATATCTTAGGACAGTCTTGAAAGAGTCATCTCTTAACAGTTGCAATTAGTGAAAGAAGTGACATAGTTTAGATTGCAACAGGTGCAAAACGCTGCACTGATCATTGAAAGACAATCAATACACTCACTCACTCACATGCATGCTCAGGAACATAGGCACTCACACATACACAATCTCTCTGATATACACAAATATACACACACACACGTGTGTGTGTATACATATATATATATGTATATATGTATATATATATATATATATATATATATATATATATATATATATACACACACACACACACAAGCATATATAAATGCATATATGTATATATATGCATACATATGTACATGTGTATATATGTGGGTGTGTGGGTGTCTGTATAGGCAAGACCTTCGTACATTGGGCCTCACCGAGGCGATGACTACTGACCGAGACCTTTGGAAATGTGCTGTGCGTGAGAAGACCCGGCAAGCCAAGTAAGATCGTTGCCAGTGCCCCTGGACTGGTTCTTGTGCGGGTGGCACATGAGATGCACCATTTTGAGTGTGGCCGTTGCCAGTACCGCCTGACTGGCTCCTGTAGGATTTTCGAGCGAGATCGTTGCAAGTGCCCCTGGACTGGCTTGTGCGGGTGGCACATAAAAGACACCATTTCGAGCATGGCCGTTTTCGTGCGGGTGACACGTAAAAGCACCCACTACACTCTCTGAGTGGTTGGCGTTAGGAAGGGCATCCAGCTGTAGAAACTCTGCCAAATTAGACTGGAGCCTGGTGTTGCCATCCGGTTTCACCAGTCCTCAGTCAAATCGTCCAACCCATGCTAGCATGGAAAGCGGACGTTAAACGATGATGATGATGATGATATATATATACATACACACATTCACATATATACATATATATGTATGTGTATATGTGTGTATATATGTATGTATGTATGTATATATATGCACACACACATATATACATATATATATACATGTATACACACACACACACACATTCAAAAATGCACAAATATAATGAGGAAGGTGATAGGGAGATGTGGAGGTTGTGAAATGTAATAGACAAAGCTAGATAAAAATGTCATACGGTGAGGCAGACATGTAAATGTGAAAGAAAAGGAGGGGGAAAATGAAAGGAAACTGACAAATAGATAGACAGATAAATAGACAGACTGGTTAATAGACAGAAAGATAGACAGACAGACAGATAGATAGATAGATAGATAGATAGATAGATAGATAGATAGATAGATAGATAGATAGATAGACAGACAGATGGAAGGACAGATAGATGGGCAGACAGATGGATAGATAGATAGATAGGTAGATATATTTCTTTTATTAGCCACACAGGGCTCAACAAAGATGGGACAAATACAATGTAGAGGTTTTCTTTTTGGGAGGGGGAAGGGGGAAAAAGTAGCGGGGGGTGTCGATCAAAAGGGATTGTAGAAAGGAAAAAAGGGGGAGAGAGAGAGAGGAAACCGGAACAAAAGTGACAATGACAAGAAAGAGAGAGAGAGAGGGAGGGAAAGAGAGTGAATGAGACAAAAGTAAGAGAGAGAGATAAATCTTTATAAGTTAACTTATTTCTTAAGATGTTCCTTGAGTTGTTCTCAAGAAAATCCCTCTAATTCTTTCCTCCTTATTAATTAGCATCACCACTAATTATAAACTCCTGATTACCATTGCATTTCACATCCCGTTTCCTTTTCGATCATTATAATTTCATTTGAGGTGAAGCATAATGAGAGATGTAACAGGCATCAGATGTCAAGAAGCTGCAATTAATGCTGTAAAACATTTCACAAAAGACAAGTGGCATTGTTGATGGATGTTGGTCAGCTGATGTCAGATCTTTGCAGTGCCAGACACTAAGAAACAGCTGCTATTACTTTTTTTTTTTACAATCTTATTTATTTATTTGTTGTTGTTGTTGTTGTAGATGTTGCTTTGTTAAACTGTTCATGTAAAACAATTGTAAAAGAAAAAGACATGAGACAGCAATATATGAAAATACCACAAACAAAAAAATTAGCTTTATGTACACACACACACACACACACACACACACACACACACATATATATATATATATATTTACATATATAGATATATTAGGTTATCAAGAAAGTTGTTGCAGAATTTTTAATTTTGGTTTTAAATTATATAAGAGATTTTTTTTTTTGTCTTCATGATCCTGTCAGTGCAGGTGTCACTTAAAAAGCATCCAGTCCACACTGTAAAGTGGTTGGTGTTCAGAAGGGCATCCAGCTTTAAAAACCTTGCCAAAATGGCCTCACCTGTACTTGTGCCATGTAAAAAGCACTAAGTCCACTATGCTGAGTGGTTGGTGCTAGGAAGGGCATCCAAATGTAAAAATCCTTCCAAAACAGTCACAAAAGTCTGATGCAGGTTTCTGCCTGGCCAGCTCTTGTCAAACTATCTCACCCATGCCGCCAGCATGGAAGGCAGACATTAAGTAATGATGATGATGATGATGATGATGATACACACACACACAAACATACACACATACACACACACACACACACACACACATATATATATATATATATACATAGAGAGAGAGAGACCTAATATACTTACACATGCATACACATAAATTCATACAACACACTAACATATACGTGTAATATATGCATATACACCTGCACTCACATATATATATATATACACATACACGTACATATACACACACATACATATATATGTATATATATGTGTGTGTGCGTGTATGCATAAATATATATATCTATGTATATACACACATACGCGCACACACTCACACACACATACTACACACAAATTTATGAGTGACTAACTGGAAGACAAAGAAATTTAAATACACAGCTGGAGGACCACTTATCTATATGTCATACAGTAGTTAATTAATAGATTCAATTATATACATAACATACACTGCTATACCTTTATACATACAATAGCATACACACACACACACACACACACCAACACAAACACACACATGAGCACATATGTTCGTGTGTATGCATATGTGTGTATATGTGTATGCGTGTGAGTGAGCCTGTGTGTGCCTCGACTGAGTATGTGTGTATATGTGTGTGTCTCCACTGATCTACATATGTTGTAGCATACATACATCAATTTTACAAACTACACACACACACATACAAGCATATATACACACACAGATGTGTGTATATATATATATATTTCTGTGTGTGAGTGTCTGCCTATATATTTATTATGTATATATGTATATATATATATTTGTGTGCACATGTGTATAAGTATGTGTGTATATGTATATGAATGAATGTTTGTTTGTGTGTGTGTATGTGTGTGTGTGTGCGCGCGTGTAATGTAGACATGGATATATAAGCTTGCCTGTATAAACATACATTTTAAAGCTAAGATTAACATATTTCTCCTATTACAAATATCTAAAAACATAGCTACACATATTATACACACATAAGGTCAATGTAGTTATTTCTACACTCAGCTATTGATGAATACATGCATTTATTTAAAAATTTAACAGTTGTTAACAAAAAGAAAGTACCTGTGTATATATATACACACCCAAAAGCCAAGACCCAGTTCTCATTCGATATTTCAACCACAGATTCATATAAACATTATGAAGAGCCTTATGGATGCATGACTAATAACACATACATATACATATAAAACTATTATGCATTTTCATACACATAAAGAGAAAGGCAACTTAAATATTTAAACACAAAGACCAGCTGTTAGTTTTCTAACCTACACCATTGAATTATCTGCTCTTGGTATACTAGCAGACACAACAGATTATTTCTACTTTTTTTTCCTTTTATAGACTTTTTTTGGTGAGGTTTATTTTATAAATTTATATATTTATTTATTACTTTTATTGTTGGTTAATTGCAGTCTTTTTATTTTCGTGTTTCAGGTCAGACGTAAAACAAGAGGACAAACTTAGAAAGTAGATTAGATATATATTCAATGGAAAAAAAAGTTTATTGATGTTGTCTCAATAGTGATAAATATCATTCAAAGATCTGAATGGTTAATAGATTGTGTTAGTGTAAAACACTTTTGCTGTTGTTGTTGTTGCTGATGATGATGATAATGATGTTAATGTTTAGGTGAGATGTGGCTGTAATTTGTTTTTGTTAGTTTGAATTTATTTTAAAAGTTTGAAAGTAGATCAGAGAAACAAACTTGCTAAAAAACACCAAAAAAAGAAAGAAAGAGAGAAAACGTCTGCAATAGGAAACAAGTGACTGTAAAACAGACGAAACAAAACAAAACAAAAAAAAATAATTTTTAAAAATAGAAAACTGAAGGAAATAATAGAAAGTGAAAGAATTCTTCATTAACTTTGTCAAAATGATTGAACAATTGATTTGCAAAGAGGAAGAATCCAATAATTTGGAACCAGAAGAAAAAGCCAAGTAAGTAATGTTTTCATTTAATCTCTTCATGGTTTTATCACAAACACACACATAAAATTACACATGCCTACATGCTCTCACAAACACACTCGTGCACACAAGTTAGTAAATATATATATATATATGCATATATATATATATATATATGTATATATATATATATATATATGTATATATATATATATGTATATATATATATATATATATGTATATATATATATATATATGTATATATATATATATATATATGTATATATATATATGTATATATATATATATATATATGTATATATATATATATATATATGTATATATATATATATATATATGTATATATATATATGTATATATATATATATATATATGTATATATATATATATATATATGTATATATATATATATATATATATATATATATATATATGTATATATATATATATATATATGTATATATATATATATATATATATATATATGTATATATATATATATATATATATATATATATATATGTATATATATATATATATATAAGTATATATATATATGTATATATATATATATATATGTATATATATATATATATATATATATGTATATATATATATATATATATATGTATATATATATATGTATATATATATATATATATATATATATGTATATATATATATATATATATATATATATGTATATATATATATATATATATGTATATATATATATGTATATATATATATATATATATGTATATATATATATATATATATATATGTATATATATATATATATATATGTATATATATATATATATATATATGTATATATATATATATATATATATGTATATAGGTGCAGGAGTGGCTGTGTGGTAAGTAGCTTGCTTACCAACTACATGGTTCCGGGTTCAGTCCCCACTGCATGGCACCTTGGGCAAGTGTTTTCTACTATAGCCTTGGGCCAACCAAAGCCTTGTGAGTGAATTTGGTAGAAGGAAACTGAAAGAAACCTGTTGTACATGTGTGT
>NC_142943.1:58585627-58595627 GCF_046866305.1 Octopus bimaculoides
TTAAGATCAGACTAGTGCTTCATCATAGATTAGCTACTGTCATCTCAGCCTATGCACCTCAACCTGGGCTACCAGATGGTCTGAAAGACCAATTCTATGACACCCTCTTGCAAACTACCTCGTCGACGAGTGACAGGGACCTTCTCTTTGTGGCTGGAGACTTCACCGGTCATGTCGGACGTCGTGCTGGGGGCTTCCATGGCATACATGGAGGCTATGGCTTCGGTTCCCGCAACGAGGAGGGAACCAGACTGCTGGAGTTCTGTGATGCAACCAATCTTATGGTCTGCAATACCAACTTCAGGAAACCTGCCAGTCACCTAGTCACCTACCGCTCCGGCAGACACTCTAGCCAAATCGACTACATCCTCGCCAGAAATAGGGAAAGAGGGCGGCTTATAAATGCCAAAACCTACCCTGGCGAAGAATGTACCCCACAACATAGATTAGTAGTTAGCGACTTTGGGATCAAGGCAAAATGGGTGCCCAGAATTAGACAGGCTTGGAGAAGAAGGGTGTGGAAGCTTAAAGACCCTGCAAACGGACAGAGACTTAGAGACAAGTTACTTGAAGCATTTAACGAAATAGAAGGGGATATAGCATCATACAACGTGGAAGACAATTGGAGATTTCTGCGGGACAACCTGTTGAAAGCCACCGACCAGATTTGTGGGTGGTGTAAGGTCCCCTCCCAACCCAGAGTAACGTGGTGGTGGAACAAGGAGGTAGACAGGGCTATTAGACAAAAGAAACAAGCTTGGAAGGACTGGAAGAACGGTGGTAGCAGGGAATTGTACCAATGTGCCAGAAGGGAGGCTAGGCGACAGGTTTATTTAGCCAGAGGGGAAGCAGATAAGGAAAGATTTGCCAATGTTCTGCGCCGTGAGGACCAAAGACTCGAGGTATTTCGGGTTGCAAGACAGTGTAGGAGAGAGAATAGTGATGTTGTAGGAGAGAAATGTGTTCGCATGGATGATGGTACGCTTGCATTAAATGAGGATGCAAAGAAAGAGGTCTGGAGATGCCACTACGATAGATTGCTTAATAAAGAGAATGAATGGGAGAAAGAGAGCCTGCCTTATGTCGACCCAATAGAGGGACCAGCTATCCGAGTTGATAGTACCAGGGTAGATAAAGCAATTAAGAGTATGAAGACCGGGAAAGCCCCCGGCCCATCAGGAATCACTGCAGAGATGCTCAAAATATCTGGCAGTGTTGGCTATAGCCTAGTCACCCGTATTACGAACCAGGTGATACACGAAGGAGTCATACCCTATGACTGGTGTAGCAGCATCATAGTCAACTGCTACAAAGGTAAAGGGGACGCTTTAGATACAAATAATTACAGAGGCATCAAGCTGTTAGATCAGGTTATGAAAGTTACAGAGAGGGTCATAGCCCAACTAATTAGGGAGCGAATCAATTTAGATGAGATGCAGTTTGGGTTCGTGCCAGGTAAAAGCACTACTGATGCCTTATTTCTAGTGAGACAGTTGCAAGAGAAATACCTAGCCAAGGATAAACCTCTGTACCTGGCTTTCGTTGACATGGAGAAAGCCTTTGACAGGGTCCCCCGATCCCTTATCTGGTGGTCAATGAGGAAACTTGGGATAGAAGAATGGCTAGTGAGAGCTGTGCGAGCCATGTACAGAGATGCGGCCAGTAAGGTGAGGGTTGGAAATGAGTACAGCAATGAATTCCGGGTAGAGGTAGGGGTCCACCAAGGTTCCGTCCTCAGCCCCCTATTATTTACCATAGTCCTCCAGGCAATCACAGAGGAGTTCAAGACAGGTTGCCCCTGGGAGCTCCTCTATGCTGATGACCTTGCCCTAATTGCGGAGTCACTATCAGAACTAGAGGAGAAGTTTCAGGTGTGGAAGCAAGGTCTAGAATTGAAGGGCCTTAGAGTCAACCTAGCTAAAACCAAAATCCTAATAAGTAGGAAGGTAGATAAAACACAAACCCCTTCAGGTAGATGGCCCTGCTCAGTATGTAGAAAAGGAGTAGGTAGTAACTCTATAAGATGTACCCGGTGCAAGCTATGGACACATAAGAGGTGCAGCAACATCAAAGGCAGGTTAACTAGCAAGTTAGTTTTTGTTTGTGGCAGATGTTCAGGTGCAATAAAGACTGCAAACAAACAGGAAACAACTTCTATCTCATTCCAGGGTGAAAAACTAGAGGTAGTCGATAGCTTCCGCTATCTGGGCGACCAAGTTAGTAGTGGGGGTGGGTGCGCTGAAAGTGTAGCTGCTAGAATAAGAATAGCCTGGGCAAAGTTTAGAGAGCTCTTACCCCTGCTGGCGACAAAGGGACTCTCACTCAGAGTAAAAGGCAGACTGTATGACGCATGCGTACGAACAACCATGCTACATGGCAGTGAAACATGGGCTGTAACTGCTGAGGACATACGTAAGCTCGCAAGGAATGAAGCCAGTATGCTCCGTTGGATGTGTAATGTCAATGTGAATACCCGTCAGAGTGTAAGTATCTTGAGAGAAAAGCTGAACATTAGAAGCATCAGTTGTGGCGTGCAAGAGAGACGATTGCGCTGGTATGGACATGTGGTGAGAATGGAGGAGGATAGCTGCGTGAAAAAGTGCCACACCCTAACAGTTGAGGGAACCCGTGGAAGAGGTAGGCCCAGGAAGACCTGGGCTGAGGTGGTGAGGCAAGACCTTCGTACATTGGGCCTCACCGAGGCGATGACTACGGACCGAGACCTTTGGAAATGGGCTGTGCGTGAGAAGACCCGGCAAGCCAAGTAAGATCGTTGCCAGTGCCCCTGGACTGGTTCTTGTGCGGGTGGCACATGAGATGCACCATTTTGAGCGTGGCCGTTGCCAGTACCGCCTGACTGGCTCCTGTAGGATTTTCGAGCGAGATCGTTGCCAGTGCCCCTGGACTGGCTTGTGCGGGTGGCACATAAAAGACACCATTTCGAGCGTGGCCGTTTTCGTGCGGGTGACACGTAAAAGCACCCACTACACTCTCTGAGTGGTTGGCGTTAGGAAGGGCATCCAGCTGTAGAAACTCTGCCAAATCAGACTGGAGCCTGGTGTTGCCATCCGGTTTCACCAGTCCTCAGTCAAATCGTCCAACCCATGCTAGCATGGAAAGCGGACGTTAAACGATGATGATGATGATGATGATGATGCCTTCTATGGACTCCTAGATACATTTCCGTCTTGTTATGCTCTCTTCAGAATTTTTCTCTTTATCACAAGTGTAATTTTTATTTGTTAGAAATTTTAGTGGTTCCCTTTCTTAAATATGATAGCCTCTGCTGCATCATATATTTTTTCATGTGTGTTAGAGTAATTTCCACCACCTCCCTCTTCAGTCAATTTTATTCTTACTTCTATCTGACACTTATAGTCTATTCTGAATGAAGGAACTAAAGACAATATTATTGAAAGCAGTTCTTCTTCATATGGTTCACTTAAGAACATGATAGTTATGTTGAGTTCAGCACACACCACAAGTATGATCAGCAAACAATTTGCTTCTTTGATATGACCAAAGATATCAACAGACAATCAGTGCTGTTGACTTTTTCCCTATAAAATATGGCATCTATTCCTGGGAGTTAGTTGAAGTGAGGTATGTGCAATAACATGTCCTACTCAAATACATCTGAAGTAGATTCAAAGGCATGGTTTGCATTAATTCATTCACCAAGTTATGTTAACTTCCTCACATTTTGAGTACTCTAGACCATGTATAAGCAATCTTAATCAAACAGCATGCCTCATGACACACTGCTCATCATAAATTTAGCCACACTGCTCATCATAAATTTAGCCACACTGCTAAAACAGTGATTCTAGCAAGTATTAAATGTAGTACAGAAAACACCCTCCAAAAAGAAAGTCATAAAAATTTGATTATTAGAAAGAGTGAGAGAAAAGAAACAAAACTGCTCAAATTAAATTACAGAGTCAGACCTAATGATTATGGGACAAAATTATAGAAAGTTATTGTATGTCTATAATCATGGCATCATACATGCCATTCAAAAAAATCATGACACAAAATACTGTTCATGACTCGTTTGTTACAGATTGCTTATTCCTGCCGTAAGCATTAATATTTTCCAACAATGATAATTATAGTGGATCACATCATAATTAATTAAACAGTGTTAATGTTTTATTTATACAATAAAGATTTTTATGAACAACATGATGTTTGTGAGTGAAGGGGTTGGGGTTTAGTATATAAATAGGAAGAAAATTATAATAAATGTACAAACAGTTACACTTACATCATATAGGTAGTTATTTAATAATGATCCTGGATGTCCTAGCTCTGCTCAAATTACTAATCTTTGAGAAGTACTTAATAACCAAGACCAAATTCCAAAAATGAAATATTAAGTGACAATGTTTTTGTGACTTGTTGAAAATATTTATCAACACATATAGTTAAACTAAATGAGTAATGGAGTGAAAGACTAACTAGACCTGGGAAATTTAATATGAACAATTCTCTTATTTGTTTTATTGGCAATTAAGCAGGACAAATATGTAGATGATAAATTTCATAATTGATTATGGTAGTAGGGATTGTGTCATTCAAAATCTAAATATTAGCAGTGACTGAGAAAAAATTTCTGACACCACAAGCGATAACATCCTAATGACATGTCAGGGTACAAGGGCATGATATTCTGATTGGAAAACAACCTGAAACTTTGATAATGAAAGGAGAATTCTATAAAATGACAGACAGAAGCTTGTAGTGACAGGTTTAACCCTTTAGTCTTCAGATTACTCTGAAAAATGTAAAGTATATTTATTGACATTGATTTGAATTAATCACGCATTGTTCTTATAGGTTTGAGATTTCAATGATGCAATTGTTTGGTTTTAGGGTGACATTGTAGGTAAGGTATGAGAAGCCAGATCTAGCTAGTTTGATCATAAAACAGTTTGAATATGTGGGGAGGATATGGCCTGGTTTAAATGCTAAAGGGTTAAAACTCTTCAGCTTTGAGGAGTGATGTGAATGCCTGACAGTGCCCCAAATTCAAAACTCCCATCTTGTCTATGCTTTGAAAAAGACTAAAAGATTTGTCAAGGATATGAGCAGAGGAAATATTTCCTGACACAAATATGCCATACTGGCATTCCTTTAAGATTATTGCCAAGGCTTCAGTTTTAACACATCTTCACATTAGCAAATGAGGCAAGCTGATACCCTCACAGAGTGGATACTAACAATAGGATAACTGATGAACCTTCCACCTAAGAGTATCTGTTCCTCTCACAAAACAAGGAAGACAAGGTATGCCAATTTGGGTAAACACTCTATCATACAAGGTATGGTCATCTGGTTGTAGCACATTACTGAAACTGTATACTTGTTGTTCATTTCTGCCAAGCCTTTTAGAAATATCTTTCTCTTGGTCCATTTCAATTGTCGCTTCATACCAATTCTCTATTTGGAAGTTCAGACAAACCAAACCCCAAGCAGTATAATCAAATTATCCAGTTAGTAAGGACCTGCCCATTCAGCTGCTGAGATGGGAGCCTACTGATTTCTCCTGGTTTGTTTTAGTTCTTGTCATCTTAAGTTCTACTAGTTTGACACATGCCACCTTGATTTCAGAGGAGTACATCACCTCCTGTTACAATACCATTACATCGCTTTCTATTACAACACTGTACTCTTTTGTTACACCTTAAGTGAAATATCACCACAAATTCTCAGCTTTTTCAGCCAGAGCTTGACTACCAAATACATACAAAATCTTTCTAAAAATTGGTAAGATTGAATATCCTTCTTAATATACCACAAACATACAAATCAGTTCCTATAAGTGGCTGTTTTCATGGAACCTCAAACAGATGTTATTATAAAAAAAGCAGTCAACCATCACCTGATAATACAGTGTGGCTCAAAAGTCACACATCAATATAAGTTCAATATGCTCTAGTTTCATCAGTAAACGTTCTTCAATTTTTCTATAATTGAATAAAATACAATAATGAGTACACATATACTTGGACATGATGAACAAAATAATAATAATAATGACATAAGAATAAAATGTTAAATGCTTCGGTGCATGGCTTTTGGCTCAGCCTGTATGCTCTGAAGTGGCCACTTACCAGATATTTATCATTTGTTAGCTCACCATTTAAGTAATTAGATAAGCAATCTATTAGATAATTAACTTAATTAACTCTGGTGTATAATAATACAGAGCAATACTTATATGTACTGTCATTTGTCAAACCACTACTTTAAAATGATTAGAGAAAATTAGTGGATATTATGCTAGTTCTAAGTTACGTACAGTAAATTGATAGTCATGACTGTGTGGTAGGCAATTTGATTCCAATGTACATGGTTCCAGGTTCAGTCTTATTGTGTGGCACATTGAGCAAATGTCTTCCACTTTAGCCCCAGGCCAACCAAAGCCTAGTGAGTGGATATGGTAGATGGAAACTGAAAGAAACCCATCGTATGTATATGTGTGTGTGTGTGTGTGTGTGCATGCATGTGTGTGTATGTACATGCATGTATGTGTATGTGTGAGTGTGTGTGGGAATGCGTATGTGTGAACCATAAGGCCCTTATACCTATAACAACCCTGAGAAACTACCCAGTGTGCCTTAAGAGAACACTGACAACTGTCTTATCTGGCTACAGCCCTGCCTGGCTGCAACCATACCTGGCCGCAGCCCTACCTAGCAACAGTGTCACATGCAGCAACCAGCTTAGAAGCATCAGCAACAAATGATACTAGTATCAGCAGCAACAGCAGCAGCACTGCAGCAACAGCAATTCATTTCAATTCTCTTCACATCTAAGATGCCTTACAGGAATATTAATACAATACAACACAGACATGTAGTACAAAAGTTTCTTTGCAGTCCAAGATACAATAACAATCAATACATTACAAATGTTCTTAATCAAGCCAATAATAAAACCTCTATCTGATTGCTTGATCTGCTAAAAATAACAACCAAATTTCTTCTATTTCTTTTAAAGGGTAATCACAATGGATATTAAAACAATTTTAAGAAAAAAAATATGATAGACACAGTTGGAACAGCCTTGACCAAAGGTCTGCTTAAACAATAACAAATATATAGTCAGTTATAATACAAAACACTATTCCGGGGCAGTTGTATGTCTTGTAGGGCCATCGGTCTACCCCTGGGAAGTTTCTCTCCAGTGCATAGATCTAAGCAAGGCCAGTTGTTGCCCATGGATGCAAACTTCCCTTCTCTATGCAGCTAATGTTGTCCAAGTTAAAAGCAAGATCCAGTACATGTGTAGTTCACATGGTAAATATTATATATATATATATATATATATATATATAAACAATATATGAGTATATGCATATATATGTACATGTATGTATATACGTTCATCTACATGTACATATAGATACATAACTGGGTACATGACGTGGCAAATGAACAAGGACAAAATGGTAAACAAGGTGCAACAAACAAGCAGGCCACATAGAAACATCCCCTTCATCAGCTGCCACCATTAAAACTCTGGCGTTTCGAAGAATTAAGGCAGTACGCATCGTTAAAATGGTTCTTCCCACGAACACAAATTAAATTGTTTTCGTGGAGGATAGTGGCGGACGGAAAACAAGACAGGAAAACGAAACGGTGAAATAAACAAACAAAAAGGCTGTACAGCCAGACGTGATGTGTGTATGTCTTAAAGTGTGTATATATTAAAGAAGTGATTTTAATTTCTCAATCGCATGATAATGCTAATAATATAGCCTGAACAGGATAAACTACCCCTATTTTGCAGAAAAAAGTGTAGGTGGTTAGCTGTGGAATATATATATATATATATATATATATATATATATATATATATATATATATATATATATATATATATAATTATATATCATGAAATTAGCATTTGCTTATCTCACTCTTTCTCGTGGAACCCCTAGGAAACCTTTGCAGAACCCTAGGGTTCGAGGGAACCCCTGTTGAGAAACACTGCTCTACTGCCTTAAATAACGAAGGGCTTATTGGACAATATGGTCCAGCATGCTTACTAAGAAGGTATCTATCAAGTCAAGGCTATAGTATAAGACCCTTAACCAAAGTGCCATGCCATGGAACCAAACCATGAAAAAGTGGTTGTCAAGGGAAATTCTTAACTATGGATTGTGTTGTTGTTGAGTTTTTGTTTTTGTCCTGCAGCTCCAGACTGGCCCTGGTCCAGAAGACCTGTGATCAAAGGTGTGGTCATTTCATATTATTTTCAGGTTCTGTGGGACTACTTTATTCTTCTCTTAGTGAAGACGATATGGATATGCAGTAACCACTTGTCAACATTATCAGTAATAGAGCTTACTATAATAATCATTCTCTCCATCACCATGATCATCATGATCATCTCCACCACCACCACCATAAACTACAACAACAACACTACCCTTCTTCCTCTCCTTCCCTCTCCTTCTCTTCCTCATTCTCACCATTTTTATCTCCACCGTCAAAACTATCATTCTTGTCATCATCATCATCGTTGTCATTGTCAATGTCATTATCTTCTTTGTCATCATCATCATCATCATCATCATCATCATCACCATTAACATCATCATTGACATGATTATTAAAATCATCGATTTCATTATCATCATGGTCCTCATCCATCTCCTCCTCCTCCTCCTCCTCTTCATCCTCCTCCTCCTCTTCATCCTCCTCCTCCTCCTCTTCATCCTCCTCCTCCTCCTCTTCATCCTCCTCCTCCTCAGTACAATTCACCTCTTCCTCATCCGCATCCTCATCATCAACTCCAGCATCATCAGCATCATCACCACCACTACCAATACAACCACCATCATCACCACCACCCTCACCACCACTATCATCATCATCATCATCACCATCATCACCATCATCATCGTTGTCATCATCACTTTCATCAGCTGTGTCATGTAATCAGTTGAGTGACCATTTTGATTAAGCAAAATCCTACTTGTATCATATCTATTTGATTGATTTTATGCAACACTGGAGTAGAAGATTATCCACAGAACAATTCATTAATCATAGCTTTCCGGTGGACATTACACTCAGCTCATCATCCAGCAATTTCAGTCTGTGTGTGTGTGTGTGTATGTCCAGTTCCAATCTCCTTAAACTAAGGATTCTTCTAATTTTATCATCAACGACAAGAGCATCCAGCTGCAAAATACCATGTTTAATGCATCCGCTTTGCAGGAAATACTGCTGCTGCTGCTGCAGCCGCCATGACCACCTCTGCCACCACCACCACCACCACTGTCACCAGCAGCACCACCACTCCTCCTCCTCTCCTTCTCCTCCTCTCCTTCTCCTCCTCTCCTTCTCCTCCTCTCCTTCTCCTCCTCTCCTTCTCCTCCTCTCCTTCTCCTCCTCTCCTTCTCCTCCTCTCCTTCTCCTCCTCTCCTTCTCCTCCTCCCCTCACCCTCCCCTACTACTACTACTACTACTACTCACTTTAAGTTTTCCATTGATTGTATATGAGATCAAACCTTTGAGGTAGTTTTTCGTTTGCCATCTCAATTTTGGTCTTATTTTCTAGCAGTCTGACCTTTCATACATTCATACACATATACATACGCCCACCCACCCACATACATACACACATATACACACATGTACATACATATATATATATGTTTGTGCATGCAAATTCGTTGTATGCGACAGAAGCAATATTAGTTTAAAACAGCAACCTGTGTATCATACTCAATCAAACTCACTGTTTGTGAACCTAATTAACTGCAGTATTCATCCTGAGATAACACCACTTATAGATATACAGAGCTAAAAAAACACAGGAATTGTTGTTTACCTTCTCCCTTGCTGCACCAAAGGAAAAAAGAAAAATACAAAGAATTGCTCCCTGTAAACTCATTTGCTAATTCATGCAAGTTTATGATTCCTTCTGGCCTAGTGGTTAGACTGTTGCACTAATGATCGCCAGATCATAGATTTGATTCCCT
>NC_142943.1:58600627-58620627 GCF_046866305.1 Octopus bimaculoides
TATAAACTTACAGGAATATTATATGCAAAAACTAATTTTAACAAATCTTTCGTTTAAAATACAATTATATATTTACATATACATATACATATATATATATATATATATATATATATATATATATATTTCGTTTTTGGATTTGGTTTGAGTCAAGACTATTGATAAGGTTGCAAGACGCAACGAAAATTTTAGGAAAATAAAAATAAGAAATAAGTGGAAATTTTAACGGTGAGTGTGTTAAATTTCAAGGCACAATAAGAAAATGACTCTCCCCAGACACAAAAGTATATATAAAGAGAGAGTGATGGGCAGATTGTATGATGCCTGTGTGTAAACAGCCATGTTACATGGCAGTGAAATGTAAGCTGTGACTGCAGAGGACATGCAAGGGCTTGAAAGAAATGAATCTAGTATGCTCCACTGGATGTGCAATGTCAATGTGCATGTACAACAGAGTATAAATGTCTTGAGAGAAAAACTGGCTCTAAGATGCATCAGATGTGGTGTGCAGGAGAGACAACTGTGCTGGGATGGTCATGTGATGCATATGGACGAGGACAGTTGCGTAAAGAAATGTCAATCTCTAACTGTGGAGGGAACCTGTGGAAGAGGTAGACATGAGATGAAGTGGTGAAGCATCATCTTCAAGTGTGAGGGGGGGGGGGGGTCTCACAGAGTCAATGACAAGTGATCGTGACTTTTGGCGATTTGCTGTGCTTGAGAAAACTCATCATGTCCAATGAAATCGTAGTTGTGGCACGTGCCGGCGACACATAACAGCATCTGTGCCAGGGATAAGTAAAAGGACCTCTTTGCTGGTGACCAGTAAAAGGCACATGTTAAATGGAATGATTGGTATTAGGAAGGGCATGAAGCTGTAGAAACCAAGCCAAAGTCAGACTGGAACCTGGTGCAACTTTCCAGCTTGCCAGTTCCAATCAAACAGTCCAATCCATGCCAGCAGGGAAAGTGGATATTGAATGATGATGATGATGATGACGACGACGACGATGATGATATATATATATATATATAGAGAGAGAGAGAGAGAGAGAGAGACAGAAATACACATTTACATAAATACATGCTCACATAGACACATGCACAAACATATATGTGCACATACACACACACACACACACACCAACACACACACTCACACACACACACACACTCACACACACACACACTGGAGGAATACAGTGATGTTGATTATGGCTACCAACAATATGGCTAGAGGCTGAGAGGAGAAAATACCTAAGGGAAATGTTCTGAATGCTAAATACAAATAGAATAGGGTCTCACATATATAATACAGTGAGTTGAAAACCTTAAATCAACTGAGAATATCCAAGTAATTAGTAGATATAATTTGTATTTAATATGCAGCATGTATCTCTGAAGTAATTTCTTTTTGAAAAGAGGAAATGAAAGAGAGGGGAGAGAGAAATGTTAGGATGGTGGCTGGAGGGCAATAATGGCTGGAGAGTAAATAATGAAAGAGTAAGAATGAAAGAGAGAGGTTGAGAATGAAAGTCAAAGAAAAATGAGAGAGTAGAGAGAGAGAGGGGAAGAGATTGAATGAGAGAGAGGAACAGAAGGATAGAAAGATGGTGAAAATGCAAAACAAAGAGAGAAGTAAAATTGGAAGGGAGAGAGAGGGGGGAATGATAAGGAAAGAAAAATGAGTGAAAGGAATGAGTTATAGAAGGAGGAGAGACTGAAAGAGAGGAACAAAAAGAAAGAGAAAGTAAAGATAAGAGACAGAGAGAAATGAAACTGGAAGATAGACAGACAGATAGATAGATAGATAGATAGAAAGATAGATAGGTAGATAGATAGATAGATAGATAGATAGGTAGGTAGGTAGGTAGGTAGGTAGGTAGATAGATAGATAGATAGATAGATAGATACATACATACATACATACATACGTACATGCATACATACATATAGAGAAAGTAAAACTTAAAGTTAATGAAACATAAGAGAGAGAGAAATAGTGTAGGGAGGAGGGAGTGACAGACACTAAATAGGAGAGGGGGAACAGAAAGACTGAAAAATAGCTAAAATGAGAAACAGATAGATATATGAAATTGGAAGAGAGGGAGAGAGGGGGGTGAGAGTGAAAGTAAGAGAGGGTAAAAAGAAAAGAGAAAGAAATAAGAGATACAGAGGGAGGAGAGAGAGAAAGAGAGAGAGAGGAACAGAAAGACAGGAAGACAGTAAAAATGAGAGACAGAGAGAGAAACGAAATTGGAAGAGAGGGAGAGAGAGAGAGCGTGAAAAAGAAAAGGAGAGTAAAAGTGGAAGAGGGACAGAGAGAGACAAAATAATGGAGAATGAAAGAAAGAATAGAAATGAAAAAAAAGAAAAGAAAAATGAATTTAAAAAATTCGGAAACAAATGTGATCATTGTTTTCTTTCTTTTTATTTGATGTTATATTATTGCTTTGTTATAAGAGTTATTACAATCTCATCATCATCATCATCATCATCATTGCCATCATCACTACCGCCATCACCACCTCCACCACTATCACTACCTCCACCACCATCACCACCTCCACCATCACCACCTCCACCACCAAATGTGTCAGAACATTTTGCTGCACCCTGTATATCTAATTTAGTTGTTGGTTATGGCTGGACAGGTAGTTACCATTGATTTGGTACCTATACTTCTAACAGCATTAGCGGTGCAACACCTATGGTAACTCTCTGACTGGCCATCTGCTCTGAAGGTTTTAGGGTGTGCTTCTTTTCGGACTTATGAACAACTGACTGATATGCATGTGTGTGTATGTGTGTAATAAATATACAGACATATTTTGTAACAGATACCCATCTAAGAATCCATAAGTCAGAAAATATATGTACTCATATATAGTTGTGACCAAAAGTTTGGAACATTTTTTAGAACAGGTTTCTTTCAGTTTCCATATACCAAATTCACTCACAAAGCTATGGTCAACCCAAGGCTATAATAGAAGATATTTGGCCAAGGTACCATACAGTGGGACTGAACCCAAAACTACTTGGTTTGGAGGCAAACATCTTAACCTTACTTGCACCTATTGTATGCAAATAACCAAAGATCAGTTTTTTAAAATTTATTTTTATTTACAACCAATATCTTTAGAATGGAATCATGTGGTAGACCAAGTCACTTATATGAAAACCACTTTTTTTTTTTTCACAGGCATAGTCACGTGGTTGTGGTTTCAATCCCACTGTATGGCACACTATAAGCAATGAGTGAAGTTTAGTATATTGAAACCAGGAACTGTACAGAAGCCATTATATATATATATATATTTAGTTTTAAATTTGCAGAGAACAAAATATGAAGACAGGTGTGTCTCCTGGTGAAAGAGCCTTAAAACAACCACACAGATTCAGCTGCAAGAAAGAAATTTTTTTTTTTTTTGCAGAGTCTTTGACAGCTTAGATTTCTATACCATGGTGATACTTTTAAGTAACACCCAAGCTTTACTAATACATAGCTTGACATTTTACTCAGTAGATGCTGTATTAGTTCTGAGATACGTGAAAGGTATGGGCTAAAATCAATACATTTTCTGTTTCCATAGTGAGAGGGTGTGCTTGGAAAAGCTATCTTTTTTAATTATTTAATTGTAAATGCTGTTAGAATGCTTCTTATTCATTCACTGTAGACTTGCTTTAGATATTAATATATCTGTTTGGAAACTAATCTCACTCAACAGTCCGTCACTTTTTCCTTTAATCCAAATGACAAGATTAAGACTTATTTTGCATCATCGCCATCATCATCATCATCATCATTGTCATCATCATTATCATTGTCATCATCTCGTTGTTGTCATCATTGTCATTGTTGTCATCACCATCATAACATCATCATCATCATCATCTCATCGTCATTGTTGTCATCATCATCATCATCAACATCACTGTCACCATCACTGCCATCATTGTTGTCATCATCTTCAACATCATCATCATAACTTCTACTTTTCCATGCTTCTTAGATGAGAGTAAGTTGGGGCAGAGTTTCTAAAGTTAGATGCCTTTCCTGGTGCCAACCCCAACCAAATATAGGAGGATCAAATAATTGATCTTATCCAACATATTCCCCTTTCAGATTCACAAACTTATTGCAGCAGTCCTTCAGTTTTTCTAAACCCTGTAAAATAGCTCTGTCAACCCCATTCTATTTTTCTATCCGTCAATGTTTTTAGTGCCTTCGTATTCCCCACCTCTTCCATATTCTACTCCTCACATTCTGTTTCTACTCTATTCTACCTTCCCACTGCAGGGTAGGCCTTTTTAAATACCCTTAAAAACAGAAACTTTTCAGCAAAGTCCCATACAACCAGACAATAACATCATGCCTTGAATTTATTTTCTACCACCATATTCATTAAAGTACCAGAAAAATAATTATAACAAGTCTTTCCAAGTATATTTAGTTCTTGAAAGAAACATGTCTGAGAGAATTTAAAATCAAGTATGTAATACTTGAACATGCTTCCACATGTGTATGGCAGCTTTAGTGAAAAGGTATTCATTTTGTTTTAAGACACCTGTGCTTCAAGTGGAAGGTGTGGCATACTGGGCTGTTTTTGATGTTTTTCGTAACACTTTCTATCTATGTTGCCTCAAACAGGTGATTTCAGAAATATTTCAGGTATTTGAAAATTACATAGATAAGAGAAGATTCCATAAGAATTATTACCCATAGCCAAAAACCAGAAAAGATGTCAAAAAAGTACAGCGTAAAATAACAAAATAAATAAAGGATCATTTTCAATAAGAAGTAGGAAGCAATAACAATAACAACAGCAACTTGTGTGTGTGTGGGTGTGGGTGTGCATGTGTATGTGCATGTCTGTGCATGCATGTGCATGTGTGTGAGTATGCATGTGCATGTGTGTATCTATGTGTGTTTGTGTGTGTATGTGTGTTCATGTGCATGTGTATGTGCATGCATGTGTATGTGTTTGTGTGTGTGTCTATGTGTATGTTTGTGTGTGTGTATGTGTGCATGTGCATGTGTGTGAGTGTGTGTGTGCATGTATGTATTTGTGTGTGTGCATGCATGTGTGTGAGTGTGCATGTGTTTGTGTGTGTGAGTGTGCATGTGCATGTGTGTTTGTGTGTGTGTGTTCATGTGTATGTGCATGTGTGTGTGCATGCATGTGTATGTGTGTGAGTGTGTGTCTATGTGTGTGTTTGTGTGTGTGTATGTGTGCATGTGCATGTGTGTGAGTGTGTGTGCATGCATGTGCATGTGTGTGAGTGTGCATGTGCATGTGTGTTTGTGTGTGTGTGTTCATGTGCATGTGTATGTGTGTGTGCATGTGTGTGAGTGTGTGTGTGCATGTATGTATTTGTGTGTGTGCATGCACGCAGGTGTGTGTATGTGAGTGCGCACGTGCAAGTGTGTGTGTGTACGTGCTGGTGTGTGCATGTGTTCTATATAAAGCTTGATCATTGATTATGTAAATCAGATCTCAAGAACTATTCAATATGCAATTGATGCAGAGTTGACATTTCATTTCTTAACTTTGGCAGATGCCTTACAGCTGTAGATTCTTGTATTTCTTCAAAATCCTTTGAATGTATGTCGTCAAACAGTTGTACAGTTTGTAAGAGATCACCTGGTTAATAACAGAAATATATGTATGTGTGAGTTTGTGTGTGTGTGTGTGTGTGTGTGTGTGTGTGTGTGCATGTACACATGTTATGAATAGTTCTCCAGGTTATAACTAAGAAATTTAAGACTGGCTGTCCATGAGAACTTGCGTATGCTGATGACCTAGTTCCCATAATTGAATCTGTTGAAGAATTTGAGAAAAAATTCCAAGCTTGAAAGTGAAGGAAACCTAGAACTGAGAAGTTTTAAAGTAAATGCACCAAAGAGAAAAGTTTTACTTGGAAGTGAAGAAGAGAGGACTCACAGCCAACTGGAAACTGGTCATGCTTAGTATGCAGAACTGAAGAATGTAGGTAATTCAAACAATATAGTCAATGTACACTATGGGTGCAGAAAAGATGCAATGCAATTACAAGGAGGCTGTCAGAGAAAGACTTCACATGTAGCAGAGCAGTTAACAACAATTGTATCTATAGAATATATTCTTAAAAATTTTCAGAAAGCTCTTAGAGGTATTGATTGCTTTCAGTACACGGGTGACCTAATTATCACTGGTCTACCAAATGCTTAATACTAGAATAAGAACAAGTCAAGTTTAGGAAGTTATTACCTCCCTTGGAAACAAGGGGATTCACTCTGAATGATGAGTTTGAGTATGAAGTGCAGTATTGAATGTGAAGGATGTGTGAAAGAAGGCAGGAAGAAATACACAGGTATACTCTGCCAGATGTTTAATGTTAATATGAATGATTGGCAAGGCACGAATGAGCAGAAACAAGAGGAATAGGATGTAGTAGAGGAAAGGGGACACTGAGATAGTATGGACATGTGATGTACATGGAGACACATATTAGGGTTTTAAAAAATGCCAAGTAATCAAAATGGACCCTATGGAAGAGGAAGACCAAAAGACATATGAAGAAGTGGTGAAGGCTGACCTAAGGAGTTTGAGCCAGGAGATTCTTATACTTCTTTATTCTACCATTATATTCTTACGTTGTGAGATGCTTACTGCACCTAGGTTTCCCAAACATGAAGGCACATGACTCAGTGGTTAGAATGTCAGGCTCACAATCATAAGGTAGTGAGTTCGATTCCTGGACCAGGCTGTGTGTTGTGTTCTTGAGCAAGACACTTTATTTCATTGTGCTCCAGTTCACTCAGCTGTAGAAATGAATTGCAATGTCACTAGTGCCAAGCAGTATTGGTCTTTGCCTTTTGACTAAGAAAAATTCTTCAAGGTGGTACTCCAGCATGGCTGCAGTCTAATAAATGAAAGAAGTAAAAGATAAAAGATATAAAATAAACATAAGCATAGGCGCAGGAGTGGATGTGTGGTAAGTAGCTTGCTTACCAACCACATGGTTCCGAGTTCAGTCCCACTGCGTGGCACCTTGGGCAAGTGTCTTCTACTATAGCCTCGGGCCGACCAAAGCCTTGTGAGTGGATTTGGTAGACGGAAACTGAAAGAAGCCCATCGTATATATGTATATATATATATATATATATATATGTGTGTATGTCTGTGTTTGTCCCCCCACCATCGCTTGACAACTGATGCTGGTGTGTTTAGGTCCCTGTAACTTAGCGGTTCTGCAAAAAAGAGACCGATAGAATAAGTACTAGGCTTACAAAGAATAAGTCCTGGGGTCGATTTGATTCGACTAAAGGCTGTGCTCCAGCATGGCCGCAGTCAAATGACTGAAACAAGTAAAAGAATAAAAGAATAACTGCAAAAATACAGGAATAAACCCTGTCTATCCACCTACCCCTGCTTTGTACTAAGGATACTTTTCTTTAGTTTTTAATTCTGATTTTCAAATGGTTTAACCTTTTCATACCAACCAACATGAGACCACCTGGGGTACTCTGACACAAACTTCCTGTTTTAAAATGATTTAAATTTAACCCACCCAACGAAATTCTGTGATCGCTTATGTTCCAAACACTAGCTTGATAATGGCTCTTATTTAACAAAATCTTTCGTTATTGGACAAAATTAATTGAAACAAAGTCAATGTAACTCAACAGAAATAAAGTAATAAATTGGTTAATTTATTTTTCTGCAAGTTGTGTCATGTAATTAAAGTGGCATTAATGGTTTTATTTTATTTATTATTTTTTTTTATATATTTTCGTTTATATTTTTATACCAACAAGATTTTAAAACATAAATGACTACAACAACCACTACATCAACATAACAAGAAACTAAATTTTATGTTTTAAAGAAAAGCAAGGCAAAACATTAGCAAAATAAAGGCAAAATGAAACCACATTCACGTTACAATGTCAGAAACATTGATGGGGGTCTCTGTCAGTATACATGACACTGAGGAGGGGTACCCCCTGTCCCACCCATCCACCACCACCAACCAAACAACCAACCAGCCAACCAGCCAGCCAACCATGCAACCAACCAAATAATCAACCAACAAACCAAAATCTGGTTACATCTTCGGGGTGGGGGTGGGGGGGGGGGGGAGATGACCCGGACATGTTCAGACAGATGCATTATCACATTTTCAAGAATATAGGTTGGAATCCAAATAAAAATTTAAAAAAAAAAGTCACTGGAAATGGGTAAAGGAAGAGATTGACAGTGGTGCTGGTAGTGGTGGTGAGGCTGGTGGCAGAGTTAAGAACTACCATCTTCTTCTTACAATCAGACTTATCCATAGGTTTTTTTGTATGTAGCAAGTTCACCTGACATGTTTCTAATATAATTGGTCCTTCACATCTGCCAGCACAGCTGTTGCTCAAAGTGATTGCATGCATTCCAACAGCTTGTTGAAGTAACTGACCGAGCAGAATTTCTGTTACTTTTTTCTGTTTTGTATTATTCAGAAGCCTATTAACAACAATCTATTTTGCCCCATTACCTCCTGGTTTGTTGTTTCAATTCAGCTTGTCTTCTTTACATTCATTACACATATATATTGTCATTTTGGAATGATGGATCTAATGTAGTCAACAGCAAATTAGGCTAGCTGTGTTTTATAGCAAAGGTTTTTGAAACAATTCGTTACTGCCAGCAGAGCCTCTGAGAAAAATTTGGCAACATGGAACAAAACTTCTCTCAGGTCCCTAAAATTGAAATCCTCACAAAATTGTGTGTGGATGTGTGTGCATCCATGCGTATGCGTGTGTGTGTGTGTGTGTCGTTAAAAGCATGAAACAGGTAGTAATAAACAGTCAACAACCGAGGAGGAGTTAGACTTCTTTTGGTATTTTGTCCCATACTTGTCTCTCGTTGTGTGTTTACATATTTTTCACTCGGTAATGTCCTGTATGTAATGTGTATTTTTCATTTTTATTGTATATATATATATATATATATATATATATATATATATATATATATATATATACACACACACACGTGCGCGCACACACATATGTTTATACTAACCAAATACTTGCCTTGCAGATGGAGAAATTTAAATATGAACAGAGATTCTCATTTCATGCCTGAGCTGAAAATACAAATGACTTAAATCATATTAACAGTACACGAAAATAAAGTAACGAGACATTTAATGAAAATGAATGGGTGGACAGAGAGAGAGAGAAAGAAAGAAAGAAAGAAAGAAAGAAAGAAAGAAAGAAGATTGTGCTGTAAGCTATAAGTAGCTTTGCATTGACCATGTGGTATCAACCCAAAGCAATATTGAGCCCTTCAAATGTTGTTCTCGTCTATGAATAACATTATGTGTTTGTTTGTGTTGTTTATGTGTGTGTGTGTTTATGTGAGTGTGTATGCGCCTGTTTCTCTAAATGAATGCATGTGTTTAGGGCCTTGTGTTTGTTTATATGCAAGTCATTAAATCTGGATAATTAAATTCAATGATTCTTTTTTGTTTTGTTTTGTATGTATGTTTTCCATGTGCGTATTTATACAAACGCTTGCATATTGATTCACATCTGCATGCAGATATATGTTTTCACGTGTGTGCATAAACGAGTGTATGTGTTTTTATGTACGTATGCATGCAGATATGCATATGTATTTGTGAGTATATACATTGATTTTATCTCGAATATGTATACATATGTATATGAATTTACATATATATACACACATGTATATGAATTTATACATATATATAAATATGTGTGTATGTATTTATATATATATGTATGTATATCTATGTATATATATATATGTGGTGGTGTTGGTGGTGAGGTGGTAAACTTGCAGTGTAGTTTTTTTCTTTTTCTTTTTTGATATGCCTTTTTATAATTGCTTTACATACTACCCCCCTCCTTTTCTTTATTCTCCCACACTGTATTTGTCTCCCTCAAGTTGATTTCCTTTATCATCTTTTAACTTATTGCTTTTCTCTCTCAAAGTCTTAACTTACACATTTTTCCTACTCTCTTTCTCTCTCGGAAATTTTACTTTTCTTATTTCCATTATTTCTTAGTCTCTCTTCCTTCTCTCTGTCTCTACAGGCATTACAGGCATTTTCAAATATTTCCAGGAATACACGCATACACCCATGTATATACACTCACAGCTATCTATCTATCTCCACGCACACATATCTGTGTGTGTGTATACCTACCTACCTACCTACCTACCTACCTACCTACCTACCTACCTACCTACCTACCTACCTACTTACCTACTAACCTACCTACCTACCCACATACATACATTCATACGTACATACATACATACATACATATATACATATAAGTGCCTACAAATTTTGGTGGTTTTAGTAGCATGCTTTTCAAGAGGGTTTTCTGATGAGTATTGAATCATAAATTTTATTTTTGATGGACAATTCATAGATAGATAGATAGATAGATAGATAGATAGATAGATTGATTGATTGATTGATACATACATACATACATACATACATGCATGCATGCATGCATACATACATACATACATACATACATACATACATACATACCCATTAATCCCTACACATTTTTTTCTCTCTTTGTTTTTCCTTTCGTTCTCACTCCATTTCTTCCCCTCAACCCTTTCTGTCCTTTTCTGTTGAAGAGTGTAGGCTTAAAACATCGAAATCTTTGCCCTTATTCCCTAGCGTCAAACTAATACACCTGCTTGTTGCTCCTTCACCTGTTTTCACCTTTTGCTTTCTGTAAATTTGAACTATTCATACACATTAGATACTGCTTGGTATCTAATACTGATGAGACCATAAAGAGCTTGAAATATATATAACACTCTTTTCTTTTATTGACTTCTCACTGCATAACACACATACTCACAGAGGTGGAATACAAATTTATATGTGTGTATATATATATGTGTATATATATATATATATATATATATATATATATATATATATATATGTGTGTGTGTGTGTGTGTGTGTGTGTGTGTGTATGTAATTCTTCGAAACGCCGGAGTTTTAATGGTGGCAGCTGATGAAAGGGATGTTTCTATGTGGCCTGCTTGTTTGTTGCACCTTGTTTACCATTTAGACCTTGTTCTTTTGCCACGTCATGTACCCAGTTATGTATCTATATGTACATGTAGATGAACGTATATACATACATGTACATATATATGCATATACTCATATATTGTTTATATATATATATATATATATATATATATATACAAGAATAAGGGCAGGGAATCGTCAATTAATAATAGAATTAATAATTAACAATTTTGCCAAGTAGTTCAGTATGAAAAAACCTTTATCGGTAAAACCATTTATCATCATAAATATACAGGGATTAGCATTGAGTTGCTTCTCCAACATACTGAAAATTTAGAAATAGCAGTCAAAGAACTACTGATTCTAAACTACAAATTTTTCTCTAAACGGATGGCGATATTTAGAGACACTTTCAAATTTATCAGAATATTTGGACTGAAGATTGGAATAGTGAAATTTTCATTCGCTTAACCATGAAATGATTTGTATCCAATTAACTAAAGACTTGTTTTGTTTACGCTTTTCCCTCCGGTTTTTTGTTCTATGTGTGCCATAAATATCGCCATCCGTTTAGAGAAAAATTTGTAGTTTAGAATCAGTAGTTCTTTGACTGCTATTTCTAAATTTTCAGTATGTTGGAGAAGCAACTCAATGCTAATCCCTGTATATTTATGATGATAAATGGTTTATATATATATATATATATATATATATATATATAAAAACACACCATGCACACTTAAATACATACATACATATAGAAAGACAGTAAGGAAACTTCTTAACCATATGATTAATACTTGATGTGTCTGTGAATATATATAGATTCATGTTCATACATGTCTGTGTTTGTGTGTGTGTGTGTGTGTGTGTGTGTGTGTACATCCTATGAAACCATTTAACTTAGGCCAGTATGGAAAATGGATATTAAATGATGATGATGATGATGATGGCGATGATGACAGTGATTATGAAGATAATGTGTGTGTGTATGCATGTGTGTGTGCATGTGTGTTTGTGTATGTATGTGTATATATGTGTGTGCACATGTACACATATGTTGATATATACATATATATATATATATAACTGTATGTATACACACACACACACACACGCACACACTCATGCAAATGCACACACATGCAGACATTCACACACACATACACCTGCACACTCATTTGCGTACTTAACAATACAATAAACAATTGTTGAGGAATTTAATGTGCAACAGTCACAACTACCAATCCCATAATTAAAGCCTGTTTTGAGTTAATTTGTTTTCCATGTATCGTTTATGTTTTATTTTGAAACCAATAAAGCAATTATTCTCTACTGAATAACACGAATTGTTGGTGCTTTGTTAAAGTTGCTTAGGTGAAGGAGTATTTTAGTTTGGTTCAATAACAAGCACATTGATATTTCAACTCAGACTAAGACATTTTGAATAATGATTTCTTGTCAATGCATCTTGAGAATGGGATGGAGCAGTATTTGGATATTTATAAATGTATGTATAATATTTATAGCCATATCATGTTGAAAATATTGGTTCTTGTCTCATCATCAAAGTTAAGTAGCATTGAACCTGTTAAATACTTTGACGGGTGGGTGCTTGATAAACTGAGGTGTAGTAATTTGCAATACAGGCATTGTTGAGTAATTAAGAAGTTTGATTTCCATTCACATGATCTTGGGTTCAGTGCCAATGTGCAGCATTCTGGGTGAGTGTCTTCTATCATGTTCTTTGTTAAGAGAACTTTCCGGGGGCTTCCTGAAAAGATCCGAGGGTTTCGTGGAAAGATTCGAGGATTTCATGGAAAATCCCAAGAACTTCATGGGAAGATCCGAGGATTTCCTGGAAAGTCCCTAAGACTTCCCGGAAAGACCCGAGGATTTCCTGAAAATGCTGGTGACTTCCTGGAAAGATCCGAGGGTTTCCTGGAAAGTTCCGGCGATTTCATGGGAAGGTCCGAGGATTTCATAGAATGTTCCAGGATTTCCTGGAAATTTTCGAGGAATTCCTCAGAGCTTTCCAGGAAATCCTCGTACATTTCCATGAAATCCTCGGAACTTTCCGGGAAATCACTGGAATTTTCCAGGAAATCCTAGCATCTTTCCTGCAAGTCCTCGGAATTTTCCAGGAAATCCTCGGATCTTTCCAGGAAGTTCTTGGAATTTTGCATGAAGTCCGCGTGATTTTCCAGGATATCCTGATCTTCAATGAAAACCTCGGAACTTTCCTGGGAAGTCCGGGGGTGAATTACTTCCTGGAAAGTTCCGATGAAGGGGAGAAGGATAATTGCTTCCTGGAAAGCTCCAGGGGTGCGAATTACTTCCAGGAAAGTTCCATGGATAGGGAGCAGGGGGAATAATTACTTCCAGGAAAGTTCCATGGATAGGGAGCAGGGGGAATAATTACTTCCTGGAAAGTCCTACGGAAGAGATGCAGCGGGGATAATTACTTTCTGCTAAATTCCAAGGAAGGGGAGGGGAACAATTACTTCCTGGATGATTCGGAGGGGTGAATTTTTTCCTAGACAGTTCCGACGGGGGCTGGGGGTGAACTACTTCCTGAGAAGTTCCATGGAAGGGGAGGAGGTGGAATACTTACTTCCTGGTAAGCTCTGAGGGGTTTCGAATTACTTCCTGGAAAGTTAGGAGGGGACGAATTACTTCCTGGAAAGTTCTTCGGGGGGATGAATTATTTCCTAAAAAAGTTCTGAGGACAGGGAGAAAAGGGGATGAATTACTTCTTGGAAACTTCCGAGGACAGGGAGAAAGAGATGAATTACTTCCTGGAAATTTCCGAGGGGGATGAATGATAGACCTGAAACATACTAAGACACCAGAAATTTCACTGATGATGCATTGCAGAGCATCTGTGAGATGTAGTTTGGCATAGCATCCTTTGGCATGGTCAAACAACCAATGCTATCCTGTTGGGATTCATAATGCTGAATACAAAATGCGGTTCATGAGACCTCCATTCAAGTGTGTTTCCTGAGCCACCGTCTCCCCCTTGTATTCCGATCCATCCCAAGGTTACCCATTAACAGCTGAATGGACTGGGGCAATATAAAATGTTTTGCTTAAGAACACAAGCACGACCAATCCAGGTATTGAAACTATGACCCTGCAATCATGATTGCAATACCCAAACCACTCAGCCATATGCTATCATTCATCACTGCCTGCAACTACCAATTTTTGCAATTTTAATTGTGAAACCATTCTATTATATTCTCTCACGAGAGACTATAGCATCACAGAAAGTTATCAGGAGATGGTGAGGAAGGCATCTTTCATTCAGTATATGATAAACGGCTTTGGTCTTTATCAGCTGTTATTAAAATATATATATTTTTTAAAACATACTTATTGGAATCATTCAACTGTAAAGTGGGAATGGTACTGGGTAGGAAGTGGAACAAGATACTTTACAGGAACCACTCAACCATATAAGCACTTTCCTACCATTTCTGGAATTGTTCCAATGTTCTGTGGGAATTTTGCCAATTTCTCTATCAGTATCTAAATGTCAGTCATTTTATAGATTCTATACAAATAGTTAATTAAACTGTTTAATCTAAATGAATGTAAAAAAATTTATCATGTAGAATATGTAATGTCATCATTGTTGTTGTTATTGTCATTAATCAACCCTAGATCAGCTTTGACTGAGAAATTGTATGAGCAAACACATGCAGACCATTGCTATACCATGGGGTTTTTTTTTCAGGTACTCTGTGTCATTTTTTAAGATTATAATATGTGATTTGAAGGAGATTTTACTGCTATTTCTAGCTTATGGAGTGACCACATAGAGACTGGTAACTGGTTTATGTATTATGTTATGTAAGTGAGTGTGACAAATGTGTCATAAAATGGAGGGCAAGAAGTACTAGGAAAATGTAGAAAGTTGAAATGTAGAAATACTAGGTGAGTGTGGTGAACAGTAAGAAACACATACACACACATATATTGTATATTTTGTCTGTATAAATAGATGTATAACAGCTATTGACCATCAGAGGATACTCTATTGCATTAAGTCAATGCAATAAAATGTTCTTTGATGACCTTTTCTGGTTAAGCATCCACATGCATGGTTCCAAACAACCATAATGGTGAAACATACATAGGAACTAATAATATCAACTTGTGTTTATCGTAATTTCTTCAATATACTCTTTACTCTTTTACTTGTTTCAGTCATTTGACTGTGGCCATGCTGGAGCACCGCCTTTAGTCGAGCGAATCGCCCCCAGGACTTATTCTTTGTAAGCCTAGTACCCCATCATTTAATGCTGAACCATTAAGTGATGGGGACATCACTGTGTGGTAAGTAGTTTGCTTACCAACCGGGTTCAGTCCCACTGCGTGGCACCTTGGGCAAGTGTATTCTACTATAGCCTCAGGCCGACCAAAGCCTTGAGAGTGGATTTGGTAGACAGAAACTGGAAGAACCCCTTCGTATGTATATGTATATGTATGTATGTGTGTGTATATGTTTGTGTGTCTGTGTTTGTCCCTCCAACATCGCTTGACAACCGATGCTGGTGTGTTTACATCCCCGTAATGTAGCGGTTCAGCAAAAGAGACCGATAGAATAAGTACTAGGCTTACAAAGAATAACTCCTGGTGTCGAATTGCTCAACTGAAGGCGGTGCTCCAGCATGGCCGCAGTCAAATGACTGAAACAAGAGAGTAAAAAAGAGAGTAAAAGAGAATACTGCCAGTTCTGCGACCTGAACTTATGACCAAATGAACATAAGCTCAACATCAAACCCACTAGATTATGTGCCTTAAACAAACGGCTATGATGAGACTCACATAATTCCTGTGCATTATATGGACTGGAGTAACATGTAATGCAGTAGTATATCAAGGAGGGGATGCAATGAGGATAGTCCACCATGGGCCTTGCTTTTATAATGATGGCATTTTGGGGTCTGTTGTATAAGCTTGTATAGTGGGTGCAGGGTTGTAAACTAAAAGGATGCTTCAGTTGACATGCATTCTAGCTATGCCACTGGTGCAATGAAGAGTTGTGTTCAAGAGCTCAACGTACTGCCTGGTCTAAGATTTGAACTTGCAACCTAATGAACATGAGCCCAACATCATAACCACTAGACTATATGTGTCTCAACCAAAAGGTTATGATGAGACTTGCACAATTCCTGTGAATCATATGCTAAGTAAACAATGGGAAAATGCTCTATTGTATTTATAAACCCCAGAGTTGCTATGATATCAAAACAGCAACATCTGGAAATAGATGTGCTTTGAAGGGAAATAAAACAATGGAGTGGTAGACAGCAAAATGATTCCAATGAGAATGTTTACTAAAAATCACGTTTCACTGAACAAACAAAAACCTATCCAGAGAAATACAAATATTTGCTAGAATTTCAAAACAGACAAATGTATCAACTGTTGTGTGTTGTTTATTCGCTGTTTTAGATGGATGACTTTTAGTAATAAATAGTAAAATAGCAGTAATGGCCCGCAGGGTGAATTTTCAAATCCCAAATGAAGTTCATGCATGCACACACAAACACAATTAGACACAAACACTTACACACACATGCACACACACATGAACACACACACACACACACACAAACCACACATACCTACACACACACACACTCAAACACATATACACACACAAATACATACACATACACACAAATACACACACTCGCACACACATACATGCACACAAACACACACACAAACGCCCCCACATACACATACATGCACACACACACACAAACACACACCCGGTCATGTGCACATACATCGATACATACATTCACATAAGCCTATAACGTAATGGTTATGTGGTTAACAAGCTAACCATAGGTATGGTTCTGTGGCTAAGAAGCTCATTTTGCAACTGTGTGGTTTTGGGTTCAATCCCTCTGCAAGGCTTTATAAGTAAATGTTTTCTGCTGCATCATTCAGAATGAAAAGACAGATGAAATGCTGCTAAACATTTTGCCCGGCAGGTTAATGATTCTGCCAGCTCACCGCCTTTTGCCGTCATTCTAATGTTGATGATTTGTAATATAGCTTTGTTCCGTCTTGGGAGGGTCATCATGCCAATGAAAACACATGCACTGGTTCTATTTCCCTTCATTATTATTCGTCAATTCTATCTAACTCAATTAACTAGTTGATTGTTTGATTAATTGTTCAGTTAATCAATGAATCTGTTAAGTTTGTTGAAGTCTGTCCTTCACTGAATGATTAATCAAACAGTCAATTAGTTAATTGGTTAAATAGTTAAACAATTGATAAATAAATAAAGTGGAATAGAACCAGTGTGTGTGTTTATTATTGATGTAATGACCTTCCCAAGATACAATGAAATATTAATTACTAGCAAGCACACAGTATTTTGTTTCGCAACCACACTATACCACCAAGTATATTAAAGATTTACAAGTCAACATTGTACCTTACTTTTATGTTAGTAGTGCGATAAGACAACAGAATATGTTTCATCACATGGTACCACATTAAAAATCTTGCAAATCAAATACAAAAACGGAAAGTAATATAGTTGTTGTTGTTGTTGTTGCTGTTTAGATCCAGGTAAGGCTTTATTGAATTGATCATCATCATCATCATCATCATCATCATCATCATCATTTTAGTGTCCTCTTTTTTTATGCTTGCATGGGTCAAATACAATTCATTGAGTAAGATTTTCTACGACCAGATGCTATTTCTGTCACCAACACTCACCTATTTCCAAGTATGGTAATATTTCCCCACTTGTCCTTCAAACATAGCACAATGGCTGGACATGATTTCACAGATTTCAAGCACACTTACACACACACGCATACACACACACACATGTACATACATATACATACGTACACACTCACATATTCACACAAACATGTACATAGCTATACATAGATACACATACATATTCACACACACGCACACGTGCACACACACATTCATATGCACATACACACACACATTCACACACAGATACACACAAATATATAAGAAGAATTTCTTTCAGTTTTTTCTACCAAATCCACTAACAAAGGCTTTGATTGAACTGGGGCTTTATTAGAAAGCAAGGTGCCACCATGTAGTTATGTATACCACATGGTGTCACGAGTTTAAAGCTAACACTACATGTTCATGAGTCAATGGAAGAATTTCTATCCAGTTGCTCAACCTACACGAAATAGAAACCAAACCTCCCTCAATTCATTCCTTGTTGTTTTGCAAAAGATGGATACATTGGACAATGTGCTCTTGTGTGCATTGTTCCTTGGAAAAGTTTGCATAGTCATGGCTGGAACTCTTTCATCATAAGTTCGCTGTACCAGAGCTGACATGGAGCCGATCAATAAATAGCAAGGGAAAAACTACTAAATAATGTAGTCTTAGATATACCATATCTGATTGATGATGGCATCATTCATTGTCAGAATGCCTTAAATCATAGACTTGCTCAGTCAGAGCTGACCTGGGGTTAAACAGTGGCAAAATTATGTTAACATGTTAACTATGATAGTTCTTCAGTTTTCTGCCAACAGTTCTCTCACTTTTTTTATTTTTTATTTGCTTTATTTTTGCAGCGCCAACATAATTCAGAACTAATGAAATTCTTTGTTTTCGTTCTTAACTCTTTTCTGTTTTATTTAGGTTGGCTCATGTTTGACATGTCTATAAATTTCCTGGTTTCCTGTGCTTAGCACCAACCATTTCAATCAATATCTTCTAATGTTTATCAAATGTTGCAATTGGCAGGCATAACTCCTCATCTATGAGACATAATCACACAAACACTACACTGCTATTTAGTGGTGACTGTTTTTTTTTTATTAGCCTATGGTGTTTGCTCCAACAATTCATGGGAAAGTCACTAGTGAGTAACTAGCATCACATCCAGGAGCAGAATTGTTTCTTCTCTGCTGATACTACAGAAATTGGAATCTGACAGTGCTTCAAATAAATCTAAGAGTTCTTTGAAAGTATTTACTTACAAATAAAATTCTTTTCTGGAAGCTTCTAAAAGAAAGTTCTCACATTTCTGAACTGAACTAACAAACTTCTAGAAAATTACAAAAGAAAATATATATTCCAAGTTTTAATGGAAGATTAGCTCAGCTAGTAGATATTGGTTTGCAGTTTATGTAGTCCAAATTTTACTACAAGTACAATTCTTGATTCAAGGCTTTTAATTGAAAATAGATAAACCATTTTCTTTACAGTTGATTGCTTGACATCAATAAGACTATCCAAGTGCACCAGACTAAAACGGAGTGTGCTGAACATTATAGTAAAGGAAACTTCAATATTGTTTTATAAAATAAATCCTACTAGCTTTACTAACCTGATACTCTAGTTATAAACTGTTTAGACTATTTGAAATGGAAATTGTGTAAAATTGTATTAGATGCATACACGTTGACCATTATATGCCTTACATCCGACTGTTAATCTTATGTTCCAGTAATTCAATCATGATTTTGGATTTCCAAATAATTCAAAGTGCTTCAGAAGTGGTCATAAAATAAGACTCAGTATAAAAGATTCAGATATAGCCATTTAGTTCTGTGTTTGAAAAGTTCACTCCTCAGTCACTCCTGGTTCTGGGTACTGTTCAACTGTGTTCAACTTGTGCAAGTGCTTTCTAACATAATTTTAGATTATTAGAGAAACTTGGTCGATTAAAATTGTATAGAAGCTCGTCATTATCAGCATTTAATGGTGGTGGCAGTGGCAGTGGCAGTGGTGGTGGCGATGATGGTGATGGTGATGATGATGATGATGATGACTATGCAGGTTATGACAATGATGACAACAAAGGTGATGACGACGATGATAATGTCGATGATGATGGTGAGGATAATGATGATGATGATGATGATGATGATGATG
>NC_142943.1:58630627-58658127 GCF_046866305.1 Octopus bimaculoides
CAAATCCTGTCTGACCCATGCAAGCATGGAAAAGAAGATATTGAAATAATAAAACAAAGTGTAAGGTTTTAAATATGTAAAGACAGAAAAATAAGCTTGTGTGACGTTCATGACATTTTCAAGGTTCCTGGTGACATAAATAATTTTGTCCACACACACACACACACACGTGTATACATATATATATATATATATATATATATATATATATATATATATATATATGTATGTATTTATGCATATGGATATATATATATATACATACGTACATGTGAGGGTGTGTTTGCGTGTGTACACTATTAAATGTGATTAAACACGCTTAATGATGGAGTGAAGGTTGTTTTTCTAGTTACATTTCTCTCCAGCTGGCTTTTTCCAAAGGAACCCCAGCACATATACACATAATACACTCACACACACACACTCACACACAAACACACATGTGCACATATGTGCACAGTCTCTCATATATATATATATATGTATATATATACACTTACATGTTTGCTCTTCAGTAGTTTTATAAAACAAACATTTCTTTCCATTTATAATATTCTGTAAAATGTGTGAAATCATTATTTCAACACCTCTGACACTACTACTACTACTACTACTACTACTACTACTACACCAAATAGGCAAAATCATTTGTGCTCTGGATAGAATGCTTTCAAGTATTTCTTTCACGCCCTTTGCTCTGAGTTCAAATCCTGCGGAGGACAGCTTTGCTTTTTATTCTTTAGGGGATTGGTACATAAATTATCAATCTAGTACAGGGATCTATTCTTCCTCCTCTCTTCCTCTTTCTTCTTTTCTCCTTCATTGCCTGTCTGTGTATGTTATGCTGACTCATAGAACTGCAAAATCTTAGAATGATTACATGTGAGGGTGTATTCATATATATGTGTGTGCATGTGCAAGTGTGTGGAGTGCTCAGCCACTTGCACATTAATTTCACAAGCAGGCTGTTCTGCTGATCGGATCAACAGTAACCCTCATCATCATAACCAATGGAATGCCAGTTCACATATATACATACATACATACATACATATATATATATATATATATATATATATATATATATGGCTATTTCCCTACCTCCTCTTTTATTTATCTTATGAGAATTTAGTTGTGTTTCTTTAAGTCACACGGCACTGAATCAAACTGTTTTAAATAATAGTACAATTAACTCCAACTAAATGTGTTGGGTGCCCTTTCCTTTATCTTTCATTTGTCCCCTCACTCATATATCATATATATATATATATATTACTTATTCCCCATTACACATGTTTCATTTGCTAATAGGAATTAAAAAATTGTACATGTCAGCTAAACATGTAAATAATTTCCTATTAGAAAGTGAAGAGGTCACAGCTTGTATTTTAATCCTACCTACGTTATATATATCATTATCATTTAACATCTGCCTTCAATGCTGGCATGGGTTGGATATATATATATATATATATATATATATATATATATATATATATATATATATATATATGAAAGAACAGAATAACAGTGTCTTAAAGGCTTCGCTTCAAGAGGTTGAGAACCACTGATGTATAAAATGATAGATATACAAGGGTATATTTTTCCACCATGGTTTTTATACTACTCTATATTTTCTTTGCTTTTTCAGTTGTTCTTCATTCTCAGTCAGCTGCCTCTGTATTTTCAACCTTTAAGTTCACAGAAATTATCCTGTGAAATTCTATCTAAAGCAGAATTATTGAAAGTCAGCTCCAATTTTTTTTTTCTTGTGAATGGGCAGAGCTACTGCAAAATTGTATACTTGCCGAATTAGCAGCAATGAAAATATGACAGGAAAATGTTTGACATTCAAAACTTTTTCAATTAGACAAGTATAACTATCCCAAATTGGGAATGTGCTACTAGTTTCAATCAGTTGATAATTAAAACAACATCTGATGTTGTGTGTGTATACATATATAAAAATATATATGCCAGCATGAAAGGTGGATATTAAATGAACATATGTGAATATGAGTGTCTGTCTGTAGATGTATGATGTAAATATGTATGTATGTATGTATGTATGTGTGTGTATATATAGAGAGACCGATAGAATAAGTGCTAGGCTTACAAAGAATAAGTCCTGGGGGTCGATTTGCTCAACTAAAGGTGGTGCTCCAGCATGGCCACAGTCAAATGACTGAAACAAGTAAAAGAGTAAAGAGAGTATACATATACATACATATATATATATGTATATATATATCTATATCTATATATACATACATACATACATACTTGTGTATAAAAATACAGAAGCAAATTTCATAATTTCACTGGCACACCTGCACATTTTAGCAAAGATGAAAGTGGAGTATCTATTCTTATCAGCTTTATATATATAGTAGAATCAAAAATAGAAAGTCCTTGGTAAAGCATTATATATTTGAAAAAGTGAATGGAATTGGCTTTTCTGATAATTTTTCCACCTTTATAGTTATTAAACACCTAATAATTTATAAACATCTAATTATTAAAGGGAGAAAATTATCAGAAAAGCAATTTCTATTCATTTTTTTAAATACATACATACATTCATACATACATACATAGGAGAATTCATGAAAAAACAACAGACGAAGACAGGTGGTGTAAACAACAAATGGATGTATTAGTATAACGCTTGGGAATAGAGAAAGTCTTTAACACATAAATACATGCATGCATGCATGCATGCATACATACATACATACATACATATATATATAACTTACAGTGACTAAAAACCAAGGGGCATTGTGTTTCATTAACTAATAAGTGAAAAATGTTTAGTAAATGCAAAAACGAAAAACAGACACAGAATGCAAAGACGAGCAAAAAACATATATTAAATGTACAGACAAATGGAAAACAAACACAGAAGGTCCCTAATTCCTTATCAGTTATCGACCAGAGGGTATGACAAAGGCATGAAATTGCATCTTTTCCGTTCATCTATATGCATTTACTATATGCTTTTTAACTTGCCATTCTGTGTCTGTTTTTCATTTGTGCATTTACCATACATTTTTTCACTTACACACACAAACACACAAACACACACACATTCCTTTTGACAAGTCATTTTGTTTTTTACTTTCCAACTGGGTTTCTGACAATTCTTTGCACCAGACTAGCCTGATGGAAGTGGGTGCCAGTTTAGTCACCAAAATAAATCCAGTCATTTAATAGGTTGTAGTCTCTTACATGTTACTAGTAGCACTCACAAGACACATGCAAAACGAAAAAGAAAGGCCAGACCAAGCATAGAGTTAACAACTGACTATCTAGCAACTGTCAGGGTAGGCAAATACTGCACTGGAGCATTTTTTAGAATAGCAACAGATAGAAAAGTTACATCATATGCTCTATGCTAGCAAAACAGGAGTAAACCTATTAAAAAAAATCTCAACTAAGGCAGCAGGTGGCTGTATGCATCACATAGCAATTTAGTATCTTATTTTGTGTCTTCTAGTTTCTGTATGCAACCTACTTGGCCATATGTTTGATATTATTAAGATTGGCAGTCATTAAAACATCAGACAAAATGCTTTACAATATTCCTTCCAGCTCTTTACATTCTGAGTTCAAATCCCATGAAAGTCAACTTCGCCTTTTATACCTCTGAGGAGTGGTGTAGTCAATAAAATAAAATATCAATCAAGTGCTGAGTTTGATGATATCGACTAACTGTTTGCCACTAAACTTTTAGCCAGTGCTCCTTTATTAGAAACAGTTATTAGACAAACTTCATTTGTAGATTCAAGTGTAGTCGTGTGGTAAGAAGCTTGCTTCCTAACCACATGGTTCTGGGTTCAGTCCCACTGTGTGGCACTTTGGGTAAGTGTCTTTTACTATAGCTTTGAGCCGACCAAAGCCTGATGAGTGGTTGTGGTAGATGGAAACTAGAAGAAGGCTGTTGTATAAAGATATATATCTATGTGAGTCTTTTTATCTGTGTTTGTCCCCCATCACTGCTTGACAGTTTGTGTTGGTGTTTACATCACTGTAACTTAGAGTTTCTGCAAAAATGACCACCAGATGAGGGAGCGGGGAACCTTGTCAAAGGCTTTCTCCATGTCAACGAAAGCTAGGTACAGAGGTTTATCTTTGGCTAGGTATTTCTCCTGCAGAACAACCTGTTCATGAAATTAACGTGCAAATGGCTGAGCACTCCACAAACATGCATACCCTTAACATAGTTCTCAGAGAGATTCAGTGTGACTCAGAATGTGACAAAGCTGGCTCTTTGAAATACAAGTACAGCTCATTTTTGCCAGCTGAATGGACTGGAGAAACATGAAATGGAGTGTCCTGCTCAAGGATACAATGTGCTGCTGGTGGTGGGGGTGGGTGCAAATCAAAGTCACAACCGTATGATCATAATCCGAATACCCATAACCACTGAGTCATGCGCCTTCTTTGAACCCCAAACCACATATTGGGAAGTGAACACTTAGCCGCCCAGCCAAGCTAGCACCTGTATATAACATAACTTATATGTCAAAACATATATATGCATGTCTTTATTACACACACACACACATGTATTTAAATCAGGAGGGGAAGCAGCTGTGCTCAAGATCTTCACAGGCCTTCAAAGTTTGATGAAACTGAGAGGGCTGATGTTGAAAGCACACATGTTTAAGTCAATATCTACAGAAAAAAAATGAGGGCAGGTAGGTAATTGCAGATGGTTGACAATCTGAAGAAGGGTGGATTGCCTAAATAAATGGTTAGTACAAGGCTAAAGGTAGGTACAAGTGGTAACTGGGAAGAAAAGAAGAGGGGTGAATGGAAGTGGTATGCAGTTAATTATTTATGTAATTAGGAAGAACTAGTAAATAGAACAAGTGGGTGGGTTAGATGAAGCATTGGAATGTTGCACAAAATGCCTACCAGTCCTTAGTTATGGTAGTTTACATTCTGAGTTCAAATCCTGCTGAGGGCAGCTGTGCCTTTTTTTCCTTCTGGGCTTGATTAAATAAAGTATCAGTCAAGTACTGTGGTCAATTTATATTTCTGTAATACATCCTAGTTGTGAATGAAATTGTAATAGAAAGGTGAGGAGAAAGAATGGGAGAACATCTACATGATGTTCAGTCTGCTAGAAATAGCAGCAAAATCTCTTTTGAATCACACTCTATTGCTTTTATAAAAAGGACCCCTATTGGATGCTATTCTTAAGGACAAACAACAACACCCCCCACCCAGCAAAAGAGAGATGGGATAGTCATGATTTGGATACTTTTGATCATAGTTCAACTATAGTTGACTCATCACCAAACAAGAACGACAACAATTGAGAGCAAGACTTGGAAACAGGATGTATCAAATGATACTGTGGATGTGAAATGCAGAGTTTGAATATATATAACTCTCTTGTTGCATGGCTTTAATCAAGAAAGAATGTATGAAAGATATTAGGGGAAAAGTAGTAGTGTGAGAAAAAAGGGATATCTTTCTCTTATCTCTTGCTTGTTTCAGGTGGCCATGCTGGAGCACCACCTTGAAGAATTTTAGTCAAATGAATCAACCCAGTACTTTTTTTTTTTTTAAAGTCTGATATTTATTCTATCGGTCTCTTTTGCTGAACCACTAAGTTATGGAGACATAAAAACACCAAAGAACAGACCTTTGATCAAAAGTATCCCAACCATAATAGTGTAAGTGGGAGGCAAACACAATAAGTGGGGGACAAACACAGACACAAAGATACAAACAGATATATATGACAGGCTTCTTTCAGTTTCCATCTACCAAATCCACTCACAAGGCCTTGGTCAGCCCGAAGCTATAGTATAAGACACTTGCCTAAAGTGCCAAGCAGTGAGACTGAACCTGTAACCATGTGGTTAGGAAGCAAGCTCCTTACCACACAGTCACGCCTGTACCTATAATGACGGTTGCTCCCATCAGTTTCGACATATGAGTGTTTGAAGGAGAGGACTCAAAGTTAAAGAGAGTAATAGAAAGAAAGAAAAAGCAATTAAGAAGGTGCATTTATTTACAATGCGTGAAAGTAATTTGAATCCAGGTATGGATTTTATTATGAAGTCACTATGGAGACATTGATGATGTTGATTTTTGCCAGGGATTAGGAAAGTGTGTCTGTTGATTGCAGGATATGGCTCTTCTACTCAAATTGTTTGGATGCATCATGACACATTTTACGTCATGCAGATCGATCTAGGCAATGATTTTCCCAACATGTCAGGTTAAGCTATAGAGACTTTACTGATCACTTCAAGGAGAGGTCTTCCTTTGCTATGATATCCCTCCACTTATTGGCCATACAGAAGAATTTTCAGAATACAGTCATTTTCATTTGAACATGTCCTACCTATCTGTATTGAATTCTCATCAGCATGCTGATATATATGGAATTATGAAATATCTAGGGGCAGTTAATAAATAAATAAATCAGCAGTTTTTATACCCCAAGCTATTATCTCTTATTTGTATCTTGAGGCATTAAAGTATGAGGTTATTTGAATCTGATGCTCAATCACTCTATTTTTTTTTTTTTTTTTGCCTGTTGCCCTACCAGTTCTGATATCCCAAGGCCTTGAATGGTAGCAATATTATTATAAGGCAGTGACCTGGCAGAATCATTACTGGACCAGTAAATTTTTTCACCTCTTCCTTCCTTCCTTCTTCATCTAT
Source organism: Octopus bimaculoides (assembly GCF_046866305.1). NCBI lineage: Eukaryota > Metazoa > Mollusca > Cephalopoda > Octopoda > Octopodidae > Octopus > Octopus bimaculoides. The sequence continues at coordinate 58,637,318 of NC_142943.1, forward strand.
CACACCTTCTTTTCTCATTCATGTGTTGTGATGGAGAAAAACACAAAAGTATTATTATAGTAGATGGTTTCAAACTTTGGCACAAGACCAACAATTTCAGGGAGGAGGAAAGTCAATCACATTGACCCCAGTGCTCAACTGGTTTTTACACCCTGAAAGGGTGAAAAGCAAAACTAACCCCTGCGGAATTTGAACTCAGAACATAACAACAGACAAAATATGGCTAGATCTTTCGTCCAGTGAGCTAACAGTTCTGCTTGCTCACTGCCTTAACTTCATATTATAATAATAAAATCAGTAAGTTAGATGATGATAACACTTGCATACTTTGATGGCTCCATAAATAGAGTGATTGAGCATCAGATTCAAATAACCTCATACTTTAATGCCTCAAGATACAAATAAGAGATAATAGCTTGGGGTATAAAAACTGCTGATTTATTTATTTATTAACTGCCCCTAGATATTTCATAATTCCATATATAATGTTTATATCTCCATAAACAACGAACTGCTATCAAAGAGTATATATATATATATATATATATATATATATATTTACTTCTTTTGTTCTTTAATCTATTGTGGTTATATTTCATAGATATCTTTTATTAGATTATGTATATTCAATACATTGCTTCTGGTTATCCTCCCTGTGAATTCAGGCTTTGTTACAACACTGGCCTTTCAAAAGAAGGCAATTCCATGATAATATTTTATGGACAGCTTTCTTCATGAAAACATCTATGTTTGTGATATAATTTTGGTTCCTTATTAATTGATATCCGTTCTGTTTTTTTTAATTCACCAGAGAGTTTTTCTGTTATCTCTTGCTTTTTTCCTAAAATAACATTATATTTCTTGTTGTTTAACCCTGAGTGGGCCTTCATTGAGCAGAGAAGACCTTTGATCAAAGACATTCTAGCCATGACCATTGTATTTTTTTTTTTTTTTCTTTTTTGTCAGTCACTAGTGTAGGCATGGTTATGAGGCTAAGAAACTTGCTTGGCAACCACATGACTATGGGTTCTGTCTCACTGTGCAGCACCTTGAGCAAGTATTTTTTATCCCCCTCCCCCAAATTTCAGGCTTTGTACTTCAGTAGAAAGGATTATTATTATTATTATTATTATTATTATTATTATTATTATTATTATTATTATTATTATTATTATTATTAATAATAATAATAATAATATCGGGTGGCAAGCTGGCAGTATCATTAGCATGCCAGGCAAAATGTTTAGCGGTATTTTGTCCATCCTTATGTTTTGAGTTCTAATTCCAACAAAGTTGATTTTTGCCTTTCATCCTTTCAGGGGGTCAATGAAACGAATACCAGTTACACAATAGCCCCTCCCCACCAAATTTCAGGTCTTGTGCCTGTGGTAGAAAGGGTTATTATTATTATCATTTATCAGCAAAAAGTTACAAAAGTCATACAAGAATTGAGTTTTATGCATGGCACTTATCATGTCAAAGCATGAAACTCTCGGAGTCCTTTAGTCACTTCTGTAATTTTCTGCCAATTTAGAATAATATAAATGTCTTCATGTATTAAGATCGGTTCATCCTCATTGTTCTATCAAAGTGATGATAACAGATAAGCAAACAAATAGAAAGATAGATAGAGAGAGGTACAGAGAGAAAGAGAGAGAGGCAGATAGATAGAGAGCGGGATAAACAGACAGCTAGTTATAGAGAGAGTTATAGATAGACAGAGAGCAGGATAAACAGAGAGAGAGAGAGAGAGAGGTAGATAGACAGAGAGCGGGATAAAGAGACTGACAGACAGATACATAGATAGAGAGAGAGAGAGAGAGGGGGGGCAGATAGACAGAGAGCGAGATAAATAGACAGATTAGATAGATAGAGAGAGAGAGAGAGAAATACATGCGTTTCCATATGTATGTGTGCGCTCGTGCTGAGGGGCGGTGACTTGAGAACTTTCAATGCCAAGTTCGAAGTATCTGAAAAAAATAAATAAAAGGTAGAATGCTTCTACCAAGTAGACTCGGTTTGAATTCTTGTCCCATTAACGTACCCGGATATATATATTTATATATGATAAAAGATTGGGTACAGTTACCATCCCATTGGTTCTGTTTTAAGGTCTAACAAAAAAAGGAAGATAAGTTTCACCAAGTTCTAAGGTTTTAGATAAAAGCAGTCAAACATCCGTAACACACACTCATATACACATTATTCATATGTAGGTCGGAGGAAGTTGAAAAAGTTTGTTTTGGTTTTCGTGTGTGTGAGTGTAAAAGGTTGGGGGAAGAGGTACTCCGTCTGGTTATTTAATAGATGTTATTTTGACTGGCGAACATATCTAGGTAAACTAGATCAGTACCATGTGTTAACTTCGCAGCTGAGACACTGGAATCAACAACAACAAACTCTGAGAAAAATAATAATACTAATAAAACCAAAAAAAAAACTTTGACCGAATTTTAAATCCGACATTTGAAATTCTGTCTCAGCACGAAAAGACTGTAAAGTGGTGACTATCGCTTCTTTAACATTCCTCTATCTTGTTCATGTCGATTTACGAGATATAATATATATTTTTGGAAAACTAAAATAATTATCGTAAGTTTTTTTTTTATCTATCTATCTATCTACACTTGTATTTCTTGTTCTTTCTTCGATACAAAATTAACTTTGTTTATATTTTGTGGAAAACATACTATCGTTGCTGTTTTCTTTTTTTTAAATGTCTTTGAGGATGAAAGGAAAAAGAAATAATTATAAAATCTGACTAGACAGACTCCCAGCCAACTTCTGCTAGTAATCCTGGCTGAGGCCTGTGGCACCAATTCTTTGTCAATTGGTCTTAGCCTCGGCTGATAAGTAGTTTTGGCGGTCTTTCAATTGTTGTTCAGATTTAATATGAACAATAATTAAAAGAATGCCGTATTTTTTATTCTGTTGTTGAATGATTTGCAATCTTTGCTCTTTGTTCTTCCAAACACGGTCCAAATATTTCCAATATTCTTTCAAACTACATCATTATTTTGAATTTACCTTCACTTTCCCTGTAGTCTATTCCACATATTTATCATTCTTTCTTAAAATAAATGTTTTCCTTATGATTAGTTTCATTTATTGCTTATAAATTTTCATATCCCAGCCCTTTTTGTCATTTTCTTCTACTATTCCACAAACATATTCTTCATAAATTTCCTCTGTGTATATTCCATTAATGATTTTATGAAAGAAATCCGAAACATATTCTTCACAAACTTCTTTGGTGTGTTTATACCCATTCACCCATTCATGATCTTAAAAGCAAAAAGAACAACGAAAAAGAACTCATTATATTAAGATTGTTTATTTTACATATTAACATATTTAGTTATAATTAATACCACCCCACTCTCGGAAAAAAAAATTCTCATTATATATTCCGATATAATCAGAATCTACATCATCTGAAGAATAATTGTTGAAATTTTCATAAAAATTATCCATTTTTCTGGAAGTTATTAGGCAACAAAGTCGGGGGGGGGGGGGAGGCACACATGTGTAGGAATGTCATTAATACTTGTTTGTTTATCCTGTTTCTTTCTTGTTTTGACGATTTTATTGCATATATTACACGTATGAATATAATACATATATATATATATAATACATATATATATAATAAGAAAGACAAAAAAGAAAAAGTTATACTGATTTATTTCAAAAAATTTTGAGATAGTTACTTTCCATTATTCCTTAAAATTATTTCTCTTCTATATATATATCATTTTTCTAAAATTATTTCTCTTCCATACACACACACACACACACACACACACACACACTAACAAACCCAACCCTTTTTCTAAAAAAAGTTAGAAGTGTTTTTAGAAAATATTTAAAGGATCTTGTTTAGTTTCATGCATTGCCTTTTCCGATAGCAATTTCCGTTTTTCAGTATGGAAAAACAGGACTTCAGTTTTGCTTGCTTATGTTAAGTTAAACAGCGGTTACTAATTTAGGTACAAACCCAGCAGTTTTCAGGGGAAGAGATCGGTTGATAGAATCGACCCCAGTATTTGACTGGTACATTGTTTTATCGACCCCGCAGGGATGAAAGGCAAAATCGACCTCGGTGGGATTTGAACTCAGAATGTAAAAGGGCCGACACAAATATCGCGAACCATTTTTTCCAATACTTTGCCACCGCTAATTGTTATTGTTTAGGCCAAAATCCAAATGGATTTTGATCGTACAAACCTTTTGCTCATCATACATAATAAGACATATGCCATGCATGTAGCAATAGAAGACCCCCAGGACCTATAATACGAACTCTTTATATTATGTTGGCAGTGGGGACCTGTTTCCTTGGTACAGTAACCTGGTGCAAGAGCACCTAAACATGGTCTGTCGTATGACTATAAGCATCCTAACCATGGCTACTACTTCCTTTTAGGGTCGGCGGCATTCTGATTTAAGCACTCCTTATAACCCCCTCGTAACTTTTTTTAAATTTTGGGGTGGAATTGTAGGGGGAAGGCGAATTTTCCGAAAAAAATTGCGAATTTGTATTCTACACATGGGAATTCATACGATTTTGCAGAAATTTCTTTACCCCCCCCCCCTCACCCATCCCATATAAATTTTAAAAGTTCCACAATTTTATTTCCTTGTTTAAAACGGTAGGCTGTGATCTGAAGGATATTTTGGTGTTCTTTCTAAGAAAACGGCGAGAATCGAAAAGGATAAAACTTTACAGTGAGTGAGAAAGAAAAAAAGAAAAAGTTATATTAAGAGTTTAATAACACTTCAAAGAATTAAACTCCTGAATTCTGCGGATGTTTTTGTTTTTTTTCTCGGTGCATAAGCACTTACTCAACATCCCTATATGCATGCATGCATCCACACTAACCCGTTGCGTTGTGGTCGAACGAATAAGAGGAGTGCTCAATATATTTTGTTGAGGATATGGTGTGTGTGTGTGTGTGTGTGTGTGTAGCGCAGGCGTGGGTGTGTGGTAAGAAGCTTACTTCCCAACCCCATGGGTCCGGATTCAGTTCCACTGCGTGGAACTTTCGACAAGTGTCTTCTATAGCCTCGGGTCGAGCAAAGCCTCGTCAGTGGATTTGGTAAACGGAAATTGAAAGAATCCCATCGTATATCTGTTTGTATGTATGTATGTATGTATGTATGTATGTATGTATATATATATATATATATATATATATATACACACAAATGGGACAAGAATGCAAGACATCCAGTTAGGTGATACAAAGGGACAACAAAACATCCAGACAGATGATACAAAGAAAACAAGGACGGGTCATTCGGAGTTTTCTTTCTTCAGTCGAGTTCCAGATTATCTTTGCAATTTCGGCTGGTTATATTCGAGATTGCTCCAATCTGGCCAGCCCCTAAAAGCATTGTATTTTTTACATATAAAAATATAGCGGTGTATGTACACTTTGGTCTCATATATGTGTGTGTGTGCGTATACTATGAGGCTACTTAAACCTCTTATAGAGATAGTTTTATCCAAGATACTCTGATTTAATGTATTGTATTTTGAAGAGATATTTCTTCAATAATTATATTATAAAACATCGAATATTATTAATAATAAGTTTGAAAATAGAGACGTTCAATGGATATAGATTAATTTATTAATTAATTAACATTGCCTACAATTGTTACACTTCACGCCTAATTTAAATTACAAAACATATAATTATATAAGTTTGCATTTTGAGTAGTCTAGGTGTAAAATCTTTAGGACAAAATGGACATTATAGAATTTACATTTTGATCAGTTGAAATACTCCAACAGACTTTAGTTTGCGAAGTGAAACTATTGTAGGCAATGTTAAATGATTAATAAATTAATTTATATGTTGTTTTTTTTTTGTATCGTCTATCTAGATGTTTTGTTGTCCCTTTTTTGTATCACCTAACTGCCTGGATGTTTTGCGTTCTTGTCCCATTTTGTATTTTTTATGCATATGTATGTACATACGAACGTCAAGTCATTCATTCTTAATATGTCAAATATGATATCGATTTGATCATAAAGAAACGTGTTCTATATTTTTTTAAATATTTTTATTTACAAGAAGATACCTCTCGATTCCTAATTAAAGCCAAACTTTATTTCGTTTCAGTTAATCACTTGGGGGAATATATGAATATATTGTTCATGAATTCCTACTTCTCATGTTCTTCTTATATGATCCAAGTAAAAACTCAGAATTATTTCAAAATCAAATGCTAGATTTTTGTTTTTAATTATATTATATTGTGTTGGAAATTCTTAATTTGCGATCATTTTTAAGGTCACAACAGCAATAACTAAAACATGACATTTTGTTTTTAAAAGTGACTGATGTGTCTTTTGTTACTCTGAATCACATATTTACTGCGAGGACGTTGAAGATAATAATAGTAATGATAATGATGATGATGATGATGATGGTGGTGGTGAAGATGATGATGATGACAGCTATTGTAACGTTCATCTTCTTTTGGGCCATGAAATAAGATTCAAACGTTGACATTACTTAACTATTATTAAACAGAAGACTGAAATAAATTTTAGTGCGTGCTTTCACACACATAAGTACATACACAGACAGACATACTTATAAATACTTTTATACATATACACATAAATACGCACATATATACTCGTAATTATATACACGTATACACATACATGCATACACATATGCCGACACGTACACATATATACTGAAATACATACACGCATGCACATACATGCATACACACACGCGCGCGCACACATATCCAGTAACAAACGAAAACAGACTGTCACCAAACGAGTATTATTCAATATCTGTTACGCTGATTGATTTCCAATTATTCCATAAAGTATCATTTCATTACTGTATCATTTGAATGAAAATTATCGTTTTATTATTATCATTATTGCTTTTCGTTTTACATTAACTCAAGGCCACATATTTGTAAAGAAAGGGCTTAAGTTATTTGAATCGATTTGCTAAAAAGAAATAGCAACTGAACCAACCAATCGCTCTAAAATCATACGTTACTGTCTTGTGGAGGCGCAATGGTCCAGTGGTTAGGGCAGCAGCGGACTCGCGGTCATAGGATCGCGGTTTCGATTCCCAGACCGGGCGTTGTGAGTGTTTATTGAGCGAAAACACCTAAAGCTCCACGAGGCTCCGGCAGGGGATGGTGGAGAACCCTGCTGTACTCTTTCACCACAACTTTCTCTCACTCTTTCTTCCTGTTTCTGTTGTGCCTGTAATTCAAAGGGCCAGCCTTGTCACACTGTGTCATGCTGAATATCCCCGAGAACTACATTAAGGGTACATGTGTCTGTGGAGTGCTCAGCCACTTGCACGTTAATTTCACGAGCAGACTGTTCCGTTGATCGGATCAACTGGAACCCTCGACGTCGTAAGCGACGGAGTGCCAACATGTACCTATGTATGTATGTTTGTATGTATGGATGGATGGATGTACATAGGTATGTAGTGGTACGTAGTGTATATACATACATAAATGTGTATGCATGCATGTTTGTACACACACACACACATAGATAAACATTGTGTGAGAAGAAAAAAATATAAGATCGTCTGTTTTTCATTATAAATCTGTTTGATCAGGACTAACCTGAGGCTGGGCTTGAACAACAAAAAATAGCTAGTATTTCTTTTATTGAATCAGGAGGCAAGAATGGCAAAACATAATTAACGCCAGTGGGAACAGAATTCAAAACTTAAAGAGACGAAATTAAATACTGTGAGACGTTTCGTTGCTTGACGAAACATTTGCCTTCAGAGGGTGTAATAGTTAAGGTTTAGTAGTTCAGCAAAGTAGGATGTGTGTGTGTGTAACAATATCTGTCTAACCATTCGTCTGTCTCCGTCTGTATATATATATATGTGTGTGTGTGTGTGTGTATGATCGTACATCATCATCATCATCTTCATTGAACATCCGTTTTCCATGCTGGCGTGGATTGGATTGGACTGTTTGACAGCAGCTGACAGGTCAGAAGACTGCACCAAACTCCACCCTGCTTTGGGCATGACTACTATGGCTGGATGCCCTTTGTACATTGTTTGTGTGTATGCGTGCGTGTGTGTGCATATGCGCGTTTGAAAGGACGAATAGGAATGGCTTTTCTGATAACTTTTCTATTTTAATTAGATGTTTATAAGTTATATACGTACACACACACACACACACACACACACACACACACACACACACACCAGTACGTGTATATACGTACACACACACACACCAGTATTTTCTGAACAACCCTGTGTCCACTCCTTATTCAGCAATGATTTGCCAATGAGGGAATTTCTATGCAATTGCTTTACCTGCTGAAAATTGCTTGTGAGATGGTTATCTGATTATGTTGTATATTTTGGACACATTGGTTTAAGTGGTTTGTAATACCTTTAACTAAAGAAAGGTTGGCCACAGCCAGAACTCCTTTGATTATGTATCTGTCCCAAATATTCTAGCTGTCTTATGTTCGAACCTGCCAGAACTGCCCTCTCACACCTACTGTATATTTTCATTCTAAGAATAAACAATCAGTTGGCATGGCTGTGTGGTAAGAAGCTTGCTTTCCAACTGCATGATTCTGGATTCAGTCCCACTGCATGGCACCTTGGGCAAATGTCTTTTATTATCACCTCGGGCCGACCAAAGCCTTGTGAGTGGATTTGGTAGATGGAAACTGAAAGAAACCTGCTCAGTGTGTGTGTGTGTGTGTGTTTGTCCCCCACCACTGCTTGACAACCAGTGCTTGTGTGTTTATGTCCCCATAATTTTGTTGTTCGGCAGAAGGCGTCAATTAGAATAAGCACCAGATTTTAAAAGAAAATAAATCCTGGGGGTTGAGTCATTCAATTAAAATTTCTTCAAGCCGGTACCCCAGCATGGTCGCAGTCTCATGACTGAAACAATTAAAAGAATTTCATCATAGAAATCTCAAAACTACAAGATAACGCATGGTTAATTCTATAGAATAAATAAATAAGGAATAAGCAACGCCGTGTAATCTGAATACTGGAGGGTTAAGCAACATTTATCAAAGAAAACAAATGAATCCATTTTAGAACCCTAGGTACAACACTGTGTTATTAGTAAGGTTTGACCTTACAACAATATCACTTGTCTCTCTCTTTCTCTCTCATTCATAATTTTTTGCTTATCTCAGCGGAAATGAAGGTTGTATAAAAAGAAAAGCAAACAAAAAATATCCTGTTTTAGCCTCTCAAATTACAGAAATATAACTGAAGCTCTGGAGAACTAAAACATGAAGAAAGCTGTACATAAAAGAGAACGAAAAAAAAACGATTTAGAGAGAATTTACAGACATAAATGCCATGAATGTTGTACTGACTAGTCTATAACATGTTGTTGTTGTTGTTGATGATGATGATCCTTTCTACTATAGGCACAAGGCCTGAAATTTGATGGGAGGAGACTGGTCGATTAGATCAACTCCAGTGTTTCCACTGGTACCCAATTTATCAACCCCAAAAGGATGAAGGGAAAAGTTGACACCGGTGGAATTTGAACTCAGAATATGAAGACAAATGAAATACCGCTTAGCATTTTGCCCAGCATGCTAACGACTCGGCCAGCTTGCTGCCTTAATAAGAAGAGATGGAGTTTGACTGCGGAGAAGAGATGAAAAGGTTTGGAATTGGCTGGTGAAAGTGACCCTTTTTCTGTTAGACTCTTATAGATAAAGTAATACCTCTTAACCAATGTTATTATTGGAAAACTCTGAATATATTAGCGGTGGTGGTGGCGATGGCAATGACAAGAACAGTTTCAACATACTTTCTTTTACATCCTGTTATTTTTTCATATTTGCACAGATGAATTTTTGCCCAGAAAACCATGCCATTTATCTAGTTTTTTGTAGCAATTATTATCAATGGTATTTTCTGTGCTAAAACAATACCTGACCCCACCCACCCCCACTCCTCAACACACACACACACACACACATCTTAAAGATCACTGACAAATGTTAGAATTTAAAGCTTTATCAAACACCTGACTGGTACCAAGCCTTTCCTTGATCACAGTACCACCATTAGCTTGTCACTGATTTTTATCTTCACTGATTTGACACAAATTGGGGCTTCTAGTACCTATCACTGCTCTCTTTATGTTTCTGTCTGTCTGCATGTATGTATGCCCTTCCCCCCTCCCTCCTTGATCTCTTGTTTGCTATCTTTTCCATTACTGCACTGCTCTCTGTTTCTCTCTAAGAGTCTCTCTTCCCCCCTCTCTCTCTCCCAGTGCCTACAGATGTGTATATATAACTTAGATGTATACACTGTTACACTTACACACTTGATATTTAGTATTGTATGTATATATATATATATATATATATATATGTGTGTGTGTGTATGTGTGTACACACACTTGTACTTGTATGTATAAGTGTGTCTCCATGTGAATAATATATACATCTATGTATGCATGTCTGAGTATATGTGTGTGTTTTCCATTATATGTTTATTCTGTCTTGTACTAGTTATAGTCATTAGACTGTAGTCATGCTGGAGCAATGCCTTAAAGGGTCTTTAGTTAATTAAAAATATACTTCATTACTTAATTTATTGATTCCTATTTATTGAATTGCTAAGTTACTTTTTTTGACCAATAGTGTTGTGTCAAACAAGAATACCAACAAACATTCACATATATATTATATATACGCACACACACACATGCATCTGTACAAACAGCTGCATGACTGCTCCTATAGCCATGTCTGCACCAATAGTCATGTCTGTGCCTATAAAATCAGTTGACTTTAATGGAATTTAAACCCAGAATGTAAAGAGCAGGATGAAATATCATGAAACATTTTATTCTTTGAAGATGTATATAATCACACATGTACTTTGAAGCTAATGTCTAATTAGTTATAATTACATTTGTAATAAAAAGAGAAATCATTTGCGTTAATTGTTTGTAAAATCATACCTACATCCTCTCCACAGGGTCTTGCTCGGTTTTTAAGAAATTTGCATTTGAATACACAAAAGGCATCCCTGGAATCAATTTTCTGTGCATCATATGTGTACATAGACATACATGCACATTCCACTTGAATATAATTGTGTGTGTGTGTGTGTGCGTGTGCGTGTGTGTGTGAGCACATTTTCTGTTTAGCAAATTCCACACAAGGTATTGGTTTGCCAGATGTTATACTTGAAAATACTTCTGCAAGTCACTGCACAGTGGATGAAACCCAAATCCATGTGGTTTTCAAAGTGAACTTCTAATCACACAGTCATATCTGTATCTGTATGTATGTACACATATATATGTATGTATACATATATTCTATTTTTAATTCTATATATATATTCTATTTTTAATTTATATATATATATATATATATATATATATTGATAGAAAAGGTAAGACAACAAAAGAAAGAAAGAGACCTCGATATTATGTAAATAGAGGAATTTATCTGTAAATAATATGTGACAATTATTCGGTACCCATGATAAAACTCCGAGTTTCGGATGCTGGGGCGGAAACCCATGCTGCCATCTCTTCAGTTATCTGGCCATCGATAACGTAGTCTAGGATGCAGTTTGCTTTTTGTTGGGATATGTTCCTTTTGAAAGAGATAGAGCGATTAAAGATGGTGGTAAGGATAGGTACTAGCACTGGTGTGTATTGTTTGATGGTTATGGAAGAGATGTTGTTAGGGCAGGTTGCCTTTTTGGGGGGCTTGAAGCAGTTGCAAGTGTTTTCAGAGCTGAGGTATTTGTATCTGTGTACACAGTGGTGAGCCTTGGCAGAGTGGAAAGGGAGAAGTTTTTTGGAAGAAGAATTAGTGAGTGGTGAGCAAATGTGGAGGATTTCTTTACAGGATGACTGCTTCAAGAGCCATTATGTTTGAGAAGTGGAGGAAAAGAGGATCTTGCTAGGGTAATAGTGATCCTCCTGGTAAAAGACTAAAAATGATAAGCTTCAGCAGTTTCTGATGCAAGTGAGCTTTTAGGCTGCGTACGGTATGTATGTGTTTGACCGTTGACTGAACACTATTCAATTTTTTTTCTCCGTGTTTTTCTCCTTGTCTCCGTATTCTTTCTGTTGAAGAGCGTAGCTCGAAACGTCAAAGACTTTCCGTATTCCCGAGCGTCATACTAATATATACTTTTGTTATTTACACCACCTGTCCTCGTCTGTTGTTATTTTTTGTATATTCTCCCATATATATATATATATATATATATATGCACACATATATATACATGTATGTATGTATGTATGTATACAAGTGTGTGCATGTACACACGTTTATAAATATATACACGCTTGCTTGCAAATACACGCTTGCATATAAATAATCATTATCTCCTTCTTATCATTTGTAGTAACTTAGGAAGATTTAGCTATGTTATCATCACAGTGTATTATTTCTATTCAGACATTGAAATGTGTTGCAGAGAAAATTTGTTGTCCAAATTATATTTTCTCTAATGCTAATCATACCAAAACAGCATTTAATCCACTCAATCTTCCCACCTCTCTTTTTACTCTATGTCTGACGTCATGGCTTATGCTTAAGTAAATCTTCTTATGCTCTCTTTTTCTCTCTTCTCATAATTCTAATCTCGAATGCCGATACACTGTACAGCAGAAACTTCCAACCCATGCCAGTATAGAAAAACAGGAATTCATGTAGAGACAATGGTGGTGTTGGTGATGCTGTGAAGGTGCATGGTTCAGTTGTTAGAGCATCGGGCTCACAGTCTCGAGGTAGTGAGTTTGATTCCCTGACTGGGCTGTATGTTGTGTTCTTGAGCAAGACACTTTTTATCATGTTATTTCAGTTCACTCAACTGTAGAAGTGAGTTGTGATGTCACTAGCGCCAAGCTTTATTGTAGCCCTAAGCTGACCAATGCCTTGCGAGTGAATTTGGTAGATAGAAACTATGAGGAATACAACTATACATATTCATGCATATATATACATGTCTATGTGTTTGTGTGTGTGTGTATGTGCGTGCATTCATGTATGTTGTGTGTGTATGTTTGTGTTTGTCTCCCCACTGCTTGATAACTGGTGTTGGTTTGGTTATGTCTAAGTTAGTACTTTGGCAAAACGTAACCAATAAAATAAGCAATCACGTCATGTGATCACATGACCAACCAGACTATCAGATGTTGTTACACATCACTGGTCACAATGCGCTTTTACATTGTTTTAACCTTCAAATGACACCAGCCCTCTGGCTAGGCAAGTAGGCCAACACTCCCCTTTGATTGAAGGGGGATTGGGGCAAGGTGAAATAAAGTGTTTTGCTCAAGAACACAATGTGCTGCTCTGTCAGAGAATCAAACCTGCAACCTTGTGATTGTGAGTGCAACAGCCTAACCACTAGAATAAGTACCAAACTTTAAAACAATTAGTAGGATTAATTTGTTTGACTAAACCCTTTAAGATGGTAGCCCAGCATGGCTGTAGTCCAGTGATTGATGCAAACAAAAGAGTAAAAAGGATCTCAATGACTAATTCTGGTCAAGAAAGACAAGGGAGATAAATTTAGATTCAAATTGATTAAAAATAAAATACAACAGTGAAGAGTGAATCTGATCTTTGGCAGTGCAGTGACAACTGTAGATAAGCACTGGTTTTATTAGAGGAAAATATTCACACCAACAATTTACAAACTGCTCGAATTTACAAACTATTGGTGATGCACCTATGACACTCTTGTCAGCAGTAACATGCCACAAGATTATAGGCAACAAATGATGGTCTGAATAAAGAGAAAAAACTTCCTGTAATATCATGCCATAAAAAGCTTATCTATAAGCAATTAGCTAAAGCTAAAATACTTGTAAGTGACACTATAATAAGTAGATTATTAAAGAAATTATAATTTTGACACATCAGGCTTAAATTGTTTGCTGTCACAGCAACAGAAAGATACCAAAATACCATGGTTATGATGGTTGTAATAATGTAAATAAAAAACAAAAACAAAAAAAGTGCGTCTTCTTATCTTGACATCACATAATGGCTGTAAATGAGTATCACCACTATATAAGTGGTGGTATTTGTAACTAGGCTTCCATGAAAACATGTTCAGCCAAGGGGAAATATTACTTTACTTGGAAACAGGTGAGGGAATCCAACTGTAGAAAATCTGCCTCAACTAATTCCAAATATGAATAAAATGCATGGCTGTGTGGTTAAATAGTTCACTTCTCAACCGTATGGTTTTGGGTTCAGTGACACTGTGTGGTACCCTGGGCAGGTGTCTTCTTCTGTAGCCCCAGGCCAACCAAAGCTTTGTAAGTAGACTTGGCAGATGGAAACCCACACACACATATATGTGTGTGTGTGTCCCTGTCTTGATATCATGCAATGGCTGTAAACGAACATCATTGTTGTACAAGTGGAGTCATTTGTTTCTAGTCTTCTTAAAAACATGTCTGGCCAAGGGCTGGAAATATTACCCTACTTGGAAATAGGTTAGGATCAGCAACAGGACATAGGAAATTTACCTCAACAAATTCCATCTGACTTAGGCAAACCTGGAAAAGAAGATGATAATGATGATGATGGTGATGATGACAAAGGAAAATGTTTTGCTTCAGTTTTAGCCTTTTGTAAGAATTGTTGCAGTTATATGCTAAGTCAACCTTGATATAGTTGACATATGATCAAGGTTTTCCAGCCATGACCATCCCATCTCATAAATACATGTGTAGTTGTGTTAGTCTACCACCATGCCTAACAACCGATGTTGGCCTGTTTATGTCCATGTAACTTAGCAGTTCAGCATATAAGACCATTAGAATAAGTACCAGGCTTTCAAAATAAGTCCTGGTGTTGATTGGTTTGACTAAAATTCTTCAAGGTGGTGCCCCAGCATGGCTTCTGCCCAATGACTGAAACAAGTAAAAGACTATATGTATGTGTATGTATATATATGTATGTGTATGTATATATATGTTTGTATGTATGTACATACATACATGCATGCATACATGGTCCAATATGTATTTGTTTGTAGGACAGAAGGGTACGATACAAAAGATCTTTTTGCTGCTTTTTCTAGCAGGTCTAACAATTGCATAGAGGGTTACTCATTGGCTCATGTTTCAGGAATGTTTTACACATGCCAAGAATTTCAGAGTTTGTTTATTTTTTTTTAAAAATCGTTTTCACATCTTTATTTTGCAAGATCACAAAATATTTGTCATATTTCTCTCCATCACTTTACCTTATGACAGGGAACCTATATACCGATATGCAAAACACCTCAATCTTCAGTCTTGACTTACTTGAAGATCCTGTGTACTCACAGGTGAAACACAGAACAGCAAGAGACTGACTCTACCAAAATTATGTGTATAAATACGTGTGTGTGTGTGTGTGTGTAGTTCTTAGTGAGGGATTATCAATTCTGGCAAGACTACTTTATAAGCTCTATGCTAATTCATCAGGCTAACATTGTTTAAAAGAAAAATATGTAATGACCATTATTTATACCCTCTCTCTCTCTCTCTCTCATTCTCTCTCACTCTTTCTCTCTCACTCTCTCTCTCTCTCTCCCTCACTATCTCCCTCTCTCTCTCTCTCCCTCTCTCTCTCCCTCTCTCACTCTCTCTCCCTTTCTCTCTCTCTCCCTCTCTCCCTCTCTCTCTCCCTCTCTCGCTCTCTCTCCCCCTCTCCCCCTCCCACTCACTCTCTCTCTCCCTCTCTCTCCCCCTCTCCCCCTCCCACTCCCTCTCTCTCTCCCTCTCTCTCCCCCTCTCCCCCTCCCACTCACTCTCTCTCTCCCTCTCTCTCCCCCTCTCTCTGTCACACACATTATTATCTACATATACTTAACATATATGCTTTGTGCATTTCCCAGTAGCTGCAATACATGAAACATATACATATATACATTGAGTATATGTGGTTAATAATATTTATTATACTAGAGCTGCTTTTATTTCATATATATATATATTTGTATTGATACCATTTATCTTATATTTTAATACTATTTCCATCATTATTATCATGGTCTTTGATTCTTTCTGTTTACCTGCCTGTCTAGCTGCTTGATTAACTGTCTCTAGCTACCTACCAGTCCATCTATTTGCTTGTCTGTTTCTATGTCTCTCTGTTAGCCTGTATCTACCTGTCGTCTGGCTAACCATCTGTCTATCTACATGTCTTTTTATTTGTCTGTCTGTCTGTCTATCTGTTTAATTCTCTGCCTGTCTGTCTATCAACGTGATTGTCTGTTTCCCTGTCTATTTGTCTACCTGCCTGTCTGCGTAACAACCTATCTACCTGTATGTCAGTTTGTCTGCCTACCATTTTGCAGACCAACACTTTCAATTGCTGTGCCATCGTATTCTCCCCCTCACCTTCTTTTAACCCTGGTCTTTTATCTGATCATTGTGACCATCAACATGCAGCTGCTCATTACCAATGACATCATTAGCATTGATTAATTTCCGATACATATTAGAGTCTCTTTGCTAGGAGTATGAAATTATTTGCCCATGGGCAAAATTCTACCTGCAGTCAGATTTGGAATCACATATTGACAAAGTTCAATAATCACTTATCCCATCACATGATCACGTGACTGACCAGACTGTCAGATGTTGTTACACATCGCTGGTCACATGGCACTTTTTGCATTGTTTAGCCTTCGAATGACACCACCTCACTGGCTACATGAGCAGTCCAACATTCCCCCCTGATCGAAAGGGGGGACTGTAACAATGTGAAATAAATTATTATGTTCAAGAACACAATGCACTGTCCAGTCACGGAATCGAACCCACAATCTAGTGATCATGAGTGTAACAGCCTAACCACTAGGCCATGTGCCTTCACTAATTACTTATATGCAGAGAAAAAGGACCATAAAAACAAAACAGTTAGTTTAAGCCTTAAGACCAAAACAGTAATTTAATATAACTTTGCTTTCAACACTATCTGATTAATTAATCCATTATTACTGTATTTTAATTAATGTTGCTTGATGTGATTCCTTGCATACCTGTGAATTTGTATAGTTAAAGAAGATTCATTATTCTTAGTACAGATGCACCTCTACAAGTTCTTATGTACTTACAATTTGCACTTGGTGCTAAAATGGCTCTCAACCTCTGCTCTCTGCAGTCACTCAAGTTGCTGAATATAGCAGCCAAGTTTCCCTGAGATCACATCCTGCAATCTGTTTTTGTTTTTTTTACTTTTTTTTTTTTTTTTAATAAAAAGAGGAAGGCCTCACTTATCAATGTAATTCTTAATACAGTGGCTTACCATATTCCTGATGAAATGCTTTGCCTTTGTTTCAAATAATTTTGAAAATAACGAAGAATTTAGTAAAATAACTTTGTCATTATTAAAGTGGTGTTTGGAACTTAAATTAACAAGAAACTTTAATGGAAGGTTTTATTTTAGATCACTTTAAAACAGGGAGCTTGTATTGTAGGGTCCAGGGGCAATCACAAGTGAGTTGACATCAAAAGGGTTAAAATAAAATAATTAAAAAAATGTATGATCATTCATGACTGGAATGCTTTTAATCATGTCTACTCAAAGAAGACTGACTTAGGGCTAAACAACCGTTAATATCGCATCTACCAGGTTTTTTTAGTTTTTCTATAGAAGGTAAGGTGTAGGGTTAGGGTTAGGGTTAGGGGGATTTCTCTGGTGTCTGCTAATTGTTTAATGTCAAATTTTTTTCTGGTCTTCACCACCTGCAGACATAAGAAACAAATATTTCAATTATGTTGGAAGAATGGTGACAGTGTTGGCAAAACTGAAGCAATGAGTAAGTCAGAGGTAAGCAAGCTTGAACAGGTTTGGCACTAGAGCCATGGAAACTTATAAAAAGCAACAATTCAAACAAATGTTTCCTGCTGAAAAGACGACCACCACCACTGAAGTTTTAAACTGTTGCTTGTCAGTTGTTACCAGGGAAATCATCCAAAGAATTCATGTCGTACAATAAACGTAGTGATTTAGTTCTGTTGTCGCTGGCTGCTACCGTTGCTGCTGCTGTTGGTAATTATTTCTTTTGATTAAGTAGAATGTCAAGTGTTGTAACTAAAAGGAGGGTATATACACAAGGGTCCTGTTAATCATCATCAACATCATCATCATTGTTATCATCGACATTAGCATCATCATCATCATCATCACTGTCATTTTAGTGTCCACTTTTTAATGCTTGCATGGGTTGAATGGAATTTGTTGAACCAGATTTTCTTTAGCTGGATGCTCTTCCTGTTGCTAACCCGCACCTGTTTTCAAGTAAGATAATATTTCCCCATTGCCAGACATGTTTAACATGGAAGATTGGAAACAAAGAATATTGCTTGTATGGAGGTGATACTCATTTACAACTATCTTGTGATGTCCAGACAAGCAGGTGGACTTCTTTCAGTTTTAGTCTACCAAATCCACTCACAAAGCTTTGATCACCCTGGAGCTGTAGTAAGAGACACTTGTCCAAGGTACCATGCAGTGTGACTGAACCCAAAAACCATGTTGTTGGGAAGCAAGCTTCTCACCCACATAGCCACGTCTTTGCCTACATAAATAGGAAAGTAATAAAAGTTACTCAACAATGCAGAGCTGGAGAAAAATAAATGCACTGGCAGAATCGTTAGCATACCAGGCAAATGCTTAGCGATATTTCATCCATTTTAATGTTCTGAGTTCAAATTCCACCATGGCTAGCTTTGCATTTTATCCTCTCAGAGTCAATAAAATAAGATACCAGTTGAACAGTGGGGTCAATTTAATCGACTTAGCCCCACCCCAAAGCTGCTGGTTTTGTGCCAAAAAATTTGAAACCAATAATTTGCTGCATCGGTAGACATGTTGTACATACAGGAAATAATAGTTGGATAAAGAAGCGTGAAATAATCCAAATGTAAGGAAACCATCAACATTATCATCATTCATTAATGTCCATTTTCGATGCTGGCATGGTTTGGATGGCTTGACCAGAGCTGGCAAGCTAGAAAGCTGCACCAGGTTCCTGTTTGATTTTGCTTGGTTTCTACAGTTGGATGCCCTTCCTAATGATAACCATTTTACAGAGTGTGCTGGGTGCGTTTAACATGGCACCAACACAAGTGCTTTTTATGTGGCACTGGCACAGGATCCTTGCAGGTCAATCCTCTTCACCGGTGGGAGTGGCCTTAACACTTCTGCTGTAGTGGATGGGTCTTGAGTACAGCAAGGCACCAAGTATCTTAATCTTTGTCATCTCATCTGAAAGGTTCAGCATCCTGAGGTCGTCCTTCAGTGCATTGTCCCATATCTTTCTGCGTCTCTCTTTCTCTCTCTTCCACAAATTCTATCCACCTTGAGAGATTGAAAACCTGGGAAGATGTGGTGAAAGCTGATTTCAAGAAGCTGAGCTTCATAAAAATGACAAAGAATTGTAAAGAATCAACACTACGCTAGAGACAACTCCAGCCCATGCAGGTATGGAAAAATAGATGTAAAATGAAATTATGGTTCACCTTTAATAAACTCTGCTCTGAAATATCTGAAATGAACAGTGAATTGCAGACAATGCCAGGAGTTAATTGTCTTAACCCAAGAGGAAAACATAGCACTGATGACCAAATGGTCTTCTAATCTCTTTGAGGATTGTCCAAATTATCATCTACCCAGCCCTATCTACTTAGCCATTCATAATCTCCTTCATTTATTTACTTAACTGTTTTCTAATTGTTTTTTCTATTAAGTAGTCCTCTTTATTAAGACTGACTTCTTTCCATTATAGATTCCTCGTTAAACAAAGCTAATATCATTCTCTTTTCTTCTTCATTAATCTTCTTTAATCTCACCTCTTTCAGTTAATTACCCACTTCTAATTATCTCCTTCACTCTGTTCTCTTTCTTAATTAAGCTCTTTTTAATCAATTTGTCTATTTAGTTAAATGTCTTCATCATCTTTAATTTCTAGACTAAACACTTTCAATTTCATAGTGTCTTGGGGAGAGTATATGTCTGTCGTTTACTGTTGTTTGCTGTTGCCTTCTTCAGCTAAGCATGTCTTTAGTCCTCCTCCTCATCATCATCATCATCATCCTTAAAGACTTTTTCACTTCCCGAGCTTGATACTAATACATCTGTTTGTTGTCTACACCACCTGTCTTCGTCTTTTGTTTTTTTGTGAATTGTGTTCACGTCCCTGTAACATTAGCAGTTCAGCAAAAGAGACTGATAGAATAAGTACTAGGCTCGAAGAGAATGAGTCTTGCGGTCGAGTTCTTCGACTAAAATCCTCTAAGGTGGTGCTCTAGCATGGCCACAGTCAAAGGACTGAAACAAGTGAAAGAATAAAAAAAATTTTTTTAAATATGAATGAAAGTTTATGAATCACAATATAGAACATTTACTAACGGAGAGATTTAATACAGAAAGTTGTGTTGAATTTAATATGTATATGTAAATATATATATATTATATATTATATGTGTATTATATACATACATATATATGTATATATATATATTTGTTGTACTTGGGGATGGTCATATTGCCAGTTTAGCCAATAAAAACACACGCACTGTATATTTGGTGTTAATTTGCTTTAGCTTTATATTACATTATATTACATTTATCCTATTTCAGCCAGAGTTCTTTCGTCACACTTCTGTGATCTCATCAGTGGTCCTTTGCTTTCTTCTTTCTTATGTGTGTCTCACCTTGCTAACTATCAGCCATTTTGTATTCCTATTGTATGTGTCTACGCATGCGTATCCTTCAATGTATCTATGTTTTTGTA
>NC_142943.1:58660627-58724184 GCF_046866305.1 Octopus bimaculoides
GTGGGACTGAACTTGGGACCACGCAAGCTACTTATCACACAGCCACTCCTGCACCTATATAGTAGGCTATAGTAGAAAACGATTGTCCATGGTGCCATGTGGCTGGGAAGCAAACTTCTTACCACACAGCGACGCCTGTGTTTTTTTTTTTTGTTGTTTTTTTCTGTTTTTCTTTTTTTGTTTTCTTTTGTGCTTGTTAGTATGAATGAGACACTTTTGAGAGGTCATATAATCTACCTATGACTATTGAAACTCTTGTTTCATAAACACACCATGCTTCATAGTATGCAGTACTCAACTACTTTAACCTATTTAAGATCATTCTACATGAAACCAAATCTACTAAACTGTAGCTATATAAAACTAAAATTTAAATTAAAATCTTGATCAAATTCCCATGACATATTTGCTATTATGTAATTTCAGTTTGTCTGCACTAGCATGATATCATCATCATCATCATCATCGTTTAACGTCCGCTTTCCATGCTAGCATGGGTTGGACGATTTGACTGAGGACTGGTGCAACCGGATGGCTACACCAGGCTCCAATCTAATTTGGCAGAGTTTCTACAGCTGGATGCCCTTCCTAACGCCAACCACCAATACTAATATATAAGGTTACAGATATTTTACAGATTATTCTTTCATATGTTATGCTTATTTATTTACATTATTTTGAATTAATCATGCATCATTTCATGGCTTCAAGATTTCAATGATGTGATCGTTTATTTTTAGAGTGATATTGTTGAGTAGATGTTGGTCACTCAACTTGCTGGGAGGGAGGGGTGACCTGAATCTTTGAGATCATATTTCTGTTCTTGTTAAAGGAAAATAAAGGAAGGGTTGGAATGCCTGTAATCATAGCTCTGTTTAGCCAGGACTAACTTGGGGGTTAGTCAACATTTTATATGCACGACCGAGACCTTTGGGGATATGCTGTGCTTGAGAAGACCCAACAAGCCAAGTGAGACCATAGCCTGTGGCCTATGCCAGTGGGTGTAACCAGCCCACTTATGAATACCCCTCATTCACTGGACAATAAACTTTACTTGCGAAGACCTAGTGAGGCAAGTGAAATCAAAATCAAAATCGCTGACATGGCCGATGACAGTATTGCCTGATTGGCACTTGTGCCAGTGGAACATTAAAAGCACATCCAAGCATGATCATTGCCAGGGTCACAGATTGGCTCCTCCTGTGCTGGTGACACGTAAAAAGCACCGTTTGAGCATGATTGTTGCAAGCGTCACCTTACAGGCATATGTGCCGGTGGCACATGAAAAACAACATTCGAGCGTGGTCGTTGCCAGTGCCACCAGACTGGCTCCCATGCAGGTAGCACGTAAAAAACACCTTTTGAGCATGGTCGTTGCCAGAACCACCTGACTGGCCCTCGTGCTGGTGGTACGTAAAAGCACCCACTACACTCTAGGAGTTGTTGGTGTTATGAAGGGCATCCCGCTGTAGAAACTTTGCTAGATCAGATTGAGCCTGATGCAGCTTTCTGGGTCACCAGTCTTCAATCAAACCGTCCAACCCATGCCAGCATGGAAAGCAGATGTTAAACGACGATGATGATGAACAACGACACACACATCTGTAGATGTAGGTTTGGCTATATGGTTAAGAGGTTTGCTTCCCAACCACTTGCTTGTGGGTTCTGTCCGATTGTGTAGCACCTTGGGCAAGTATTTTTTAGTATAGCCCCATGCCAGAAGAATGAAAGGCAAAGTTAATCTACTGATGTACTGCATAATGCAAACCATCAAGATAGGTATCGAAGTCCACCATCTCTCCTCACAAGCAATTCAGCAAAGTATTAATGGAAAAACCACACACATCCCCTCAGAGCTGGATAGAATGCGCCAAATGAGGCCTATCAGAGATTAAAAGAGAGCATTCATTGCCACATTGCACCTCAATCACTTGAGCTCATCAAACAACTTTCTTCCTGCCCTTGCTCAGCAAGAAAGTAGGGTAAACAATTTATCCTTTGTGTTTCCAGAATGAGACAATTGGGCACAGTTGTTTGGGCACTCATGATTTGGCACAGCTGACTGGGCATTCAACATGTTTTGGCGATGGCACTTTTAAGTGCTGAAAGCAAATAGACATACATACACATGCATGTGCATGCAGAAATATACACATACAGATAGAGAGAGAAAGAGAAACAAAGTGAGACATTGCAATTCATTAATGGAACATGACTGACATAAATATTCTTTTCTACTCTAGGCACAAGGCCCGAAATTTTGGTGGAGGGGGCCAGTCGATTAGATTGATTCCAGTGCGCAACTGGTACTTAATTTATCGACCTCAAAAGGATGAATGGCAAAGTCGACCTCGGCGGAATTTGAACTCAGAACGTAACGGCAGACGAAATACCGATAAGCATTTTGCCTGGCCTGCTAACGACTCTGCCAGCTCGTTACCTTGACTGACACAAATATTTTCTCTTTCCTGATATGCATAAAGAGAAATAAACAGAGAGAATGAGGGGGAGAAAGAAACATTATGATTTATCAACTGAATATGATTAGCATAAGCACTTTCCTTCTCCTCATACATATAGAGAGGGAGAGGATGAGAAAAACATTAAATTGTCTAATGTTAAATATCAGCATTGAATTAGCGATGCCAAATAGGCAAGACCAAAATGACTGTACCAAAATGGCTGTAGCAAAGCATCATGCCCCCATGCACCAGCTTGGTGGTTAGGGTATTGGACTCATGATCATAAGATTGTGGTTTCAGTTCCTGGACCAAGTGATGCATTGTGTCCTTGAGCAAAACACTTCATTTCATGTTGCTCCAGTCCACTCAGCTGGCAAAAATGAGTAAAGATGAGTGTCCCATCCAAATACAGAATATATATGCCATGAAACCAGGAAACCTGCCCTTGTGAATCGGCTTCACTCAAGGAGGTAACTTTACCTAACTTCACCATGTACCAGTTGTGGTTCATCAGAAATCAAAATATAGCATTTGTTGTTACATGGTACCTCATCCACTTGAGCTTATCAAATAACTTTCCTTGTGCCTTTTTTTTCTTTTCCAGTATACAATAGCACGAGTAATGTATTCTTCAGAAGGCCAATCTCACAACTAGCCTGTCATCTCTGATACATCTTCTGTGCACCTCTTTTAACCAGTTGACGAGCTCCTGCACTACTTTGTAGTTCTCTGTCACTATTTCTTTGCTTAGGCTCCTACACTACTTTGTAGTTCTCTGTCACTATTTCTTTGCTTAGGCTCCTGCACTACTTTGTAGTTCTCTGTCACTATTTCTTTGCTTAGGCTCCTGCACTACTTTGTAGTTCTCTGTCACTATTTCTTTGCTTAGGCTCCTGCACTACTTTGTAGTTCTCTGTCACTATTTCTTTGCTTAGGCTCCTACACTACTTTGTAGTTCTCTGTCACTATTTCTTTGCTTAGGCTCCTGCACTACTTTGTAGTTCTCTGTCACTATTTCTTTGCTTAGGCTCCTGCACTACTTTGTAGTTCTCTGTCACTATTTCTTTGCTTAGGCTCCTGCACTACTTTGTAGTTCTCTGTCACTCTTTCTTTGCTTAGGCTCCTGCACTACTTTGTAGTTCTCTGTCACTATTTCTTTGCTTAGGCTCCTGCACTACTTTGTAGTTCTCTGTCACTATTTCTTTGCTTAGGCTCCTACACTACTTTGTAGTTCTCTGTCACTATTTCTTTGCTTAGGCTCCTGCACTACTTTGTAGTTCTCTGTCACTATTTCTTTGCTTAGGCTCCTGCACTACTTTGTAGTTCTCTGTCACTCTTTCTTTGCTTAGGCTCCTGCACTACTTTGTAGTTCTCTGTCACTATTTCTTTGCTTAGGCTCCTGCACTACTTTGTAGTTCTCTGTCACTATTTCTTTGCTTAGGCTCCTACACTACTTTGTAGTTCTCTGTCACTATTTCTTTGCTTAGGCTCCTGCACTACTTTGTAGTTCTCTGTCACTATTTCTTTGCTTAGGCTCCTGCACTACTTTGTAGTTCTCTGTCACTCTTTCTTTGCTTAGGCTCCTGCACTACTTTGTAGTTCTCTGTCACTATTTCTTTGCTTAGGCTCCTGCACTACTTTGTAGTTCTCTGTCACTATTTCTTTGCTTAGGCTCCTACACTACTTTGTAGTTCTCTGTCACTATTTCTTTGCTTAGGCTCCTGCACTACTTTGTAGTTCTCTGTCACTATTTCTTTGCTTAGGCTCCTGCACTACTTTGTAGTTCTCTGTCACTATTTCTTTGCTTAGGCTCCTGCACTACTTTGTAGTTCTCTGTCACTATTTCTTTGCTTAGGCTCCTGCACTACTTTGTAGTTCTCTGTCACTATTTCTTTGCTTAGGCTAACGGATGCTGCTCTGTGGTTTTGTTTTTTTGTTGCCATTTTTTTTTAAATGCAAAAATGACTGCATGCTCTAATTATCTTGTTAGCAAAAATTTCATCCTACAACTTCCTCTCTGCTTATGTATTTCCTCTGATTGCCAGCATAATTACAGTAATTGTCGCTATTCCTTCATCTCTAACTTCCATTACAGAAAGGCGTCTGTAATCTATGGGCAATAACACAAACCAAACAATTATTCCTCTTGATGTGTGTGTGTGTGCGTGTGCGTGTTTATGCATGATCATTATGTATATGTATGTATGTTTATTGAAATATATATATGTGTGTATATATATTTGTCACCATCATACAAGCAGTGTCATTCATTTCCAATATTCTGTGAAAACACATCTAACCATAAGGAAATATTGCCTTGCCTTGAAACAGGTAGGGGTTCATGGCAGGAAGGGCATCTGGCAGTAAAAAACAAATTTGCCTCCATAAACTTTGTTCAACCAATATAAGTATGGAAAAGTGGACGTTAAAAATGATGATGATGAGAATGATAATGTTTGTGTTTTAGGAGATAATATTCAGTATATATATATCATATTGTATGGGGGAAAAAAAAAAAGAGACATGTCAAAGATAAAAGATGAACAAAAACAACGCGATCAATTGTTGGAACATCTAGTTAATATTTCGATATTGTGATATCTAGTTAATATATTTAAACTAATTGAAATAGCTGCTCTTATCAAACAATATTCTTTATAATGGCAGTAATCAATAGATAAAAATCAATTATCAAATTCTTCTCAATTTTGACATGAATGCTTTTGATCTCCCTCTCTCTCCTTCCTAATACATATATTTTAATATACATATGTATGTATGTATGTGTGTGTGTGTATTTATATATATGTGTGTGTATGTGTGTGTATTTACATCATGTTATATTTACATGTGTGTGTGTTAATGGAAATGAATGGATTGTTCAAAACACATTTCAATAGTGTGGTTTATTCTAAATATGTGGTGCTTCTAGGTTATTTTCCTCTGTATTACTACTATATGTGTGTGTGTAAGGTGGGCCCACTAAGAATCCATAAGTCAGAAAAAATATGCACTCATCTTTCACAATAGAGTGGATATACTAATCGAAATGTACAGTATTATATATTCATTACAGCTGATCAGTTATAACTGCCAACTCTGAAAAGTGCAGGGTTACATAATCAGACTGTTATCTAACATTCTGTTCAACCTCTAGTGCAAAACCAATTGGTAAGATTAGCCCTAATGGATATATAATGCTGTACACTTTGATTAATATATAAAAGATGTGTGTGTGTGTGTGTGCACATATAAATATATTTTTTCTTATGTATGTATATATATATATATGTATATCTTTGTGTGTGATGTTGTGATAGGTACAGACGTTGCTATAAGTGTAGGCATGACTGAGTGATTAAGAAGTTTGTGTTTAAACTTAAATTTGTTGCACCTTGTGGATATATCATCTGACAGCCTTTCATTGACCAGTGCCTTGTTAATAAGATTTGGTAGGCAGAAACTTGACAGTAGGATGTTGTGTGTGTGTATGTGTGTGTTTGTGCATGCATGTTTGTGTGTTTGTTTCTGTACGTCTCCGTCCGCATTGACACCGATTAGGTAGCAGTGATGTTTCTGTCTGTCCCACATAGTATCTTCCACAGCTTGCCTGTTTGACATGCAGCAAACACTGGAATAATGTAACTTTACTTGGAAACGTCCGACTGTAGAATTGTGTTTCATGAAGCCTTGTCCCACTCATGCCAAAACGGAAAACAGCAGATGTAACATCATGATCCTGATGATGATGATGCTGGTGGTGGTGGCACTTGTGATAGTAGTGGTGGTTACATACTTATATTCACATTACATGCATGTCATATATAGGTGTGTGTGTGTATGTACATGTGCTATGTGTACTGTATGTATGTATGTATGTATCTATCTACCTATCTATCTATCTATCTATCACACTCACATATACATATATATAATGAGAGAGAGACTGACGAAGATAAGGCATGCATCATATGTATTTTAATTTAGTGGTATAGACCATTTAAAACGTGCATGTATGTGTGTGTGTGGGTAAATAAATATGGATGTGTGCATATATATGTGTGCGTGTATATATGTATATATAAATATATACGGATGCATGTGTGTGTACATATGTATATATATATGCACACATTCATATATATATATATATATATGTACATATTCAAATGTGTGTATATATATATATATATATATATATATATATATATATATATATATGCATATATACATATGTATACATTCATGCATACATGTATACGTACATGTATATATGCATATATGCACATGTATACATTCATACATATGTATATGTACAAGTGTATATATATATATATATATATATACACACACACACACACACACACACACACACACACACACACACTCATATATATACATATATGCATACATACATACCATTGAATTAATTTCTTTGTTTTCTTTTTCTGTTTATTTCAGTGAATACCGTCAGTTATTTTTTTCGTTGTACATTAACAACCTGTTCATTGATACTCTAAATTCATACAGACGCATACCGACATGTCCCTTGTATCTATGTGCTTTGTGTGTGCATGTGCATGCATGTGTGTGTGCGTGTATTGCACCATTTTCATTAAAAAAAATCAACTTAATTACATCTGAATAATCATTGTTTTTTGGTGGTTTTTTTTTTTTGTTTGTTTGGCTTTTTTTTTCTTCCTCTCTTCTCGTTCTCAAAAGTTATAATTAATTTTGCTACATGAAGGATATGTATATATGTGAGAAATGGTGGTGGGGGCAGTGGGGATTTTGACGGCAGCGATGGTGGTAAAGGTGGCATTGGCAGCAACAGTGGTGGTGGTGATGGTGGTGGTGGTGATGGTATTAGCGAAATTATGAAGGAAATAGGGGGTGCATCTTGATAATAGCGTAAAAGGAAAAACCAGAAGAAAAAAAGTAGTGATAATGAGTAGAGAGGAAAGAGTTAGTGAAACGATACATGAGACGCTAAAACATGTAGAAATATTTTTTTTTTAAAGTAGGGGGAGAGCGTGTGTGTGTGTGTGTGTGTTAGGCTGGTGGAAGAGAGGAGGAAATGTGTGAAGGAATAGATTTGGGAAAGAGAGGATTTGCCTGAAAAATGAGACAGGAGAAACAGAATAGGGAAAGAAGTGTGGAATCTGTGGAGAGATGTGGGGGCGGGGGTAATTAGAGAGATGTAGAAGAAAGAGTTTGAGCTTAGAGGGAGTGGGAGAGAAAGAAAGAGAGAGAGAGAAAAAGGGAGTGGAAGTCTGTGTAGGAAGGGGTAAGATATTAAAGTGTCATTGAAAGTGAGAGGAAGAAAGATGAAACTGGGACAGTGTTGAAGTACCAAAATCAGACAGACTGACTGACTGACGGACAGACTGAGAGACAAATAGATAGATAGATAAATAGAGAGAGAGAGAGAGAGAGAAAGAGAATAGTTAGACTAATGTTAAATTGCTTATATTCAGAGAGATATTGAGAAGGAGGAACATTGAAAGGGAGCTAGAGAGATTAGGTATGATAAAGTGGTCTTATTGAGAGAGAAAGAGACAGATAGACAGACAGACAGACAAAATGAAAGTAAGACTGGGAGATAGAAAGTGATAGCAAATTTGAAAGTGTCATTTTGAGGGAGTTATGGAAAAATTATTGGTGGGTTAGATACAGACAGAGACAGACAGATCTGAACAAAGATAGATATGGAGGGAGAGAGAGAGAAAGACAGACAGAGAGAGGGAGGGCGGGAGAGAGAGAGAGAGAAATTTCCAAAATGCTAGAAAGAGATGGAACTGAAATTAAAGTACAAGAAATAAGAGAAAAATGTAAATAAAGAGAGAGAGAGAGGGATGTAGAGGGATGGAACAATGTGAAAGTCCCATTTTGAATGAAGATTAGATAGATAGATAGATAGAGAGAGAGATCTGTCTGTTGGGTAGTGAAACAGAGATAGATGCATTGATATATATATATATATATATATATATATATATATATCACTATCCATACACATAAACATTGAGAGATAAATAAATATGGGACTAAAATGAGAGAGAGAGAGAGAGAGAAAGAGAGAGAGAACTGAAGCTAAAAGGATTTGAAGAGAAGGGAAAAGAAAGAAAAAGAAAATAAACATTGAAGGAGTGTATCTGTGAAAGAGGGGAGAGAGGGAGGGAGGGAAGGGTATATGAAAGGGGGTTGAAGGGTTTTTTAGGATAGAGTAAGCAACCCCCCCCCCCAAAAAAAAAACAAACAAAAAAAAAAGCCAAAAAGCTACACAGCAAGGAGAGGAAGACAGTTCATTGTGCAACGTCAGTGAAGCTGAGAAATCAGTTATTCGCAGAAGTCAATCAACTGCACAACAGGTTCAATTCCTCCCCACCTCATCACCCCTTCGTATTTACATTGCCTCCATATAACATACTGCTGCTTTTTTTTTTTTTTTCTCTTGCAATAAAACACATTCAGCTATGTGGGGAGACAATGTTGTTATTTTTAATCTAGAAATTTTGGTTTGACGGGGATTGTTTTGGTTTGGCGGGTGTCGTTTTGTAATGGTGGCTACATGAGAGAGAGAGAGAGAGAGATAGACAGAGAGAGAGCATGGGATGGTGAGGGAGTGGAGCAACTTGTTTTTCTTCTTTACTGTTTTTATCGGGGGGGGGGGGGTCAGCCCCTTTTTTCCCCTTATACTACCAGCATCACCCTCACCACCACCACAACCACCATCATCATCATTGTCATCACCATCACCACCATCATCATCATCATTGTCATCATCATCACCACCAGCACCATCATCATGATGTTAAGTACCACCATACCACTGGTATCACTCTGAATGTTCTTTTAACTTCCACCCCCACCCCCACCTGCTACCCACAATAAGAAAATGCTGTTCTAAGGAGGGTTGCTGCCTTGACACTTGTAAACCATTAACCATCAGTGCCACTTGCTGTGCCATTAACCACCAACCGTCCTTACCATTATGGTTGCCTCCTTCTCCTCCTCCTGCAGAGATAGATAGATAGATAGATAGATAGATAGAGGGGGGGTTGCAAAGAGAAAGAGAGAATCTCACATAGTACTCATCACACCACCACCACCTTTAACACCACCACCATCATAACACTACCACTACTACCTTCAGCAACAACACTAGTACTACCACCACCAACAACAACAACAACAACACTAATTCTACCATCACCAACACCACCACCACCGCCAACACTACCACCACCTTTAATTCTACCACCATCACCAACACGACCACCACCACCACCATCACCTACCACCACCTCCATCACCAGCACAGCCACTACTATCACCAACACCACCACTATTGCCAACATTACCACTGCTACTACAGCCACCACTGCTACTACAGCCACCACAGCCATCATTGACAACACCACCACTACCAACACTAGCACCATCACCAATGCTACCACTATCATCACCACTGCTGACACCACCATTGTGATGGATTCTATCAACTTGCTAGAAATAGCAGTTAAATCTCCCTCTCATCATATCCCACTATTTTGACCATAGAAAGCATACATGAAGTCTTGAATACTTCTAGAAAGTGGGGGTGGTCATGGCTAGAATCATTGATCATGGGTCTGTTTGATGAGCTAACCTAGGGTTAAATATCAATACCACAATCACTACTTACTCCACTACCACCACTACCATCTCCATCAATTTCTCCAGCACTATATCATCATCATCATCATCATCATCACCACTACCATAATCCCTGCTAGCTGCAGCAGCAGCAGTAGCAGCAGCACCTGTAGCACCACCATCATCATCTCCAGCACTATAACCATCACCTCCACCACCACCACCATCAATACTACCATCATAACAGCTAGCATCACCACCACCACCACCACCACCACCACCACCACCATCATCAATACTACCATCATAACAGCTAGCATCACCACCACTGCTACTACCAGTAATACTTTTTTTATATATATACTTGTGTGTTTTATACATCATCATCATCATTATCATCACAGCAGTAGCAACAACAATGCCAATTTTTTTTTCTCTATACTATCACTACTACCACTACTTCCTGAAAACTCCATCCCCACCACCACCACCACCACCACCAGCATCAATTTTTGCATCTGTTATTCGCTTTCTTTTTTTTTTTCTGTATCATCATTATTATTATTATTATTATTATTATTATTATTTATTCAAATTTTTTTTTTTCCTTTATATAAATTTCTCCTGATCTGCCAATATCTATCTAGTTTGATTGTGACTAGGACTCTACAGCAACTGAGCATTTTGGGTGGTTTATATATTATATTATATTATATTATATAGTTGTTTTGTTTGTTAGTTCTTTACTTTCTCCTCTTCACTGTGTGTGACATGCTGCTCACAGACACAGCAGTGATCCTACCAAGTTAATCTTTATTCCGCTGTGCTCGTGTGTGCATGGCTTATGTATGCATACCTTAACTGTCCTGAGAAGATGGAGTGCAGATCACTTGGAACGTGGCAGTGGAAAACGCAGATATTCGAGCTATTTAAACATGAAGTATGTTGTTTTGTCTCTTTCTCTTTTACTTTCTCTCTCTCTCTCTCTCTCTCTCCTTTTGTTTCAAGGAATTAAGTTGATTAGTTTCATTAAGCTGATTAATTAATTTTTTTTGGATTTAGATGTAAGCAATCCCATGTGTATTTATTTCCTGAGGACTGTTGTTTGTTGGTTTGTTTGTTTGTTTTTACTTTATTTGATCATGTGTCACCCCCCTCCCACCATATCACACGACACACCTACTTGACCAAACTTCAGCCAAATATTATCTATATTTTTATTAATCACCACCACCACCACCACCACCAATTCACTGCTGCCACCTTCACCCTTTTTTTGAATGGTGCAGTGAGGGGTGGATGTGTTGGAAGTAATATAAACCCAGGCTGTTCAACAGACTCTAATAATAATACTTATGTTTGCAGGAATGTATTTTCTGCTCTCACATGAATTGGTGTATTCTTAGACACTACTCACCTGCTGTTCTAACACAAGTAAAAAAAAATATATAAAAGAAAATTTTTAAAAAAAGCAAAAATTCTTGTAAAGAAAATCTACCTCTTCTAAATATTGTATGAAGTTCAATATAACACAGAAAACAAAAAGAAAAAGTTTTTTTTGTCTCTTTTTAATTTTTTTTTTTTAGAATCTGTTACGGTACAATGATTGTTGTTATATATAATAATATAATACTAGTAACATACTGGAAATTACTAAAATTTATGCATCATCCTTGTTTTGATAGGTGAGCCATTCAAAGATGCATAGTGATTTTTATTTGTTTTCTTTTCTCACACTAAACTCTCACAGGTGTTCAACTAATTAGATATACCATATTTACTTGTGCTTAAGTTGCACTGGTGCATAAGTTGTACCTTTAGTGTTAAATTTTGGTACAGAATTTTTTTTTTCCCTTCACAGTTTTATTTCTGTTCCATATGTAAGTCACAAACCTAGGGGTTTGTTTTTTTTCTCGGTTGAAATGAAATATAAAAACAGTGCAGTATATACACATGCAGGAGTGGCTGTGTGGTAAGTAGCTTGCTTACCAACCACATGATTCCAGGTTCATTCCCACTGCGTGGCACCTTGGGCAAGTGTCTTCTACTATAGCCTCGGGCCAACCAAAGCCTTGTGAGTGGATTTGGTAGACGGAAACTGAAAGAAGCCTGTCGTATATATGTATATATCTATGTGTGTGTATATATGTTTGTGTGTCTATGTTTGTCCCCCCAACATCACTTGACAACCGATGCTGGTGTGTTTACATCCCCGTAACTTAGCGGTTCGGCAAAAGAGACCGATAGAATAAGTACTAGGCTTACAAAGAATAAGTCCTGGGGTCGATTTGCACGACTAAAGGCAGTGTTCCAGCATGGCCGCAGTCAAATGACTAAAACAAGTAAAAGAGTAAAAGAGAGTATGTAAATGTAAATACGGTGCTTTATAATAAGTTTGAAACACCGACCGTGTGTTTCTCACCAAATTACTGTTTAAGGAGTCAGTACCTAACACCAAGTCTGCCCTGGTCGAGCTGACTTACAATCCAAGGTATTCCACCTGTGTCCACTCTAACTTTATTCTCCGGGTTGGGAGCCATGAGGCAGGTGTCATCAGACACTGTCAGCATTGTAGTAGCATGTCTGCTTCCCAGTCATTTCAACCTGCCTGGTTCCCTCTAAGGATACTCTTCACCAAGTGTCTGAGGCAACGAGTGTGTTCACTGTGAAACAAATTGATTGTGACTTGGACTCTATGGCAGCTGAACATTTTGGGTGTTATATATTATATTATATAGTTGTTTTGTTTGTTAGTTTGGAGTGGACACCACCAGAATAACATTCTCCAATGTGTTCTCTTCGAAAACGGTAGGGTAGAATGTAATTTGAGAGAGATTTAACTGTTATTTCTACCAGGTTGAGTAATAACATAGCAGCTCTCTCATTAAGCTCATCATTAACGAGTATTTTATTATAGTAATTACCACATAACATTTTACCTGGGTAAATGAAATGGAATATTTGTTATATTGATTTTATAATTTCTCTTAATTAGTGAAATTTCTTTACTGAAACTTTATTCAATAATTTTAGTTCCCTTATTTTCTCTATTCATCTGTTCCCATAACTTTTCCTAATTTTTATTGATATTAAGCTTTTTCGTTAAAGAAATAATCACTGATATTTAATGAAACCCTTGAGAGTCATTCTTCATCTAATTATTCATGTTTATTCTTAAAGTTACAATTTACATACTGAACGTCTTAACCCCTTGATATCAACCTGCTTGAGACTGCCCTGTTTTATGGTAAAAACTTCCTGTTTTAAAAGGATTTAAATTAAAACCTTCCATCAAAATATCACATTAATTTGTTTCACAAAGCAGATTAATAATGACAAAATTATTTCATTATATATCAGTCATTATAATTTTTTTTAATGAAAAAGCTTAATATCAACAAAAATTAGGGAAAGTTATAGGAACAGATGAATAGGGAAAATGAGGGAACTAAAACTTGAATAAAATTAACTGAAAGAATCTGTATATCTTTGCTAAAATAGTTCAACGTTTTTGATTGACCATTTGGCTTCTATAACTTGTTTTGTGTTTTACAATCATCATCATCAACACTGTTGTGGTCTTTATCGTCATTAGCATGATGATGATCATCATCAGCATTATTATAAACCAGGTTTCAAACACCAAGTTAATCTCTGTGATGAAATAGAATAGAAAGTGACAAGTTTACATAAGTGGCTCTGCTCCTTGGCTTGTGATGAGGGATTAATAATGTTGTTGTTACTTAGCTTCAAGTCAACCCTGACTGAATAGTTCTGTGATTAAGGGTATTCTACCTGGGGTTTTTTTTGGGGGGGGGGGGGGTCCCATATGTACTGGAACCTATGATTACACTATCCAACATATCCATTTGTAAAACAGTGAGATATGATTTAAGGGAAAATTTGACTGCTATTTCTAGCTGGTCGAGTGACCACATAGCTATTGATATTTAGTGGCTGCCTAGCCTTACCCCTATCTGAGTAGCTAGAAATAAAATGCCCTGTACTTCTGTACTTTGTTTCTTTAAAGATCAGACTGCTCTTTATATATGTTTTTTTGTTTTCATTAATTACACCCTCTGGAGGCGCAATGGCCCTGTGGTTAGGGCAGTGGACTCGCGGTCATAGGATCATGGTTTCGATTCCCAGACCAGGCGTTGTGAGTGTTTATTGAGCAAAAACACCTAAAGCTCCACAAGGCTCCGGCAGGGGATGGTGGCGAACCCTGCTGTACTCTTTCACCACAACTTTCTCTCACTCTTTCTTCCTGTTTCTGTTGTGCCTGTAATTCAAAGGGTCAGCCTTGTCACACTGTGTCACGCTGAATATCCCCGAGAACTACGTTAAGGGTACACGTGTCTGTGGAGTGCTCAGCCACTTGCACGTTAATTTCACGAGCAGGCTGTTCCGTTGATC
Organism: Octopus bimaculoides; assembly: GCF_046866305.1. Lineage (NCBI taxonomy): Eukaryota > Metazoa > Mollusca > Cephalopoda > Octopoda > Octopodidae > Octopus > Octopus bimaculoides. Next base: position 58,675,144 of record NC_142943.1, read on the forward strand.
GGATCAACTGGAACCCTCAACATCGTAAGCGATGGAGTGCCAACAACAACACCCTCTAATTGACCTTAGTAGGTGGCCAATGACCTCTTACAGCAGTCATCATCATTATCACCACGATTATCATTATTGCCATCATGTGGCACTTGGAAACTGCATGGAAGTTCATTGGATGAAGTAAAGTTGTATAAAAAAATCCTATCTTGTCAAACAAAATGAGTATCACACTGGTTCTGTTTAGGGGTTATGTTATAGATAAAAATATCTGTGGAATAGAAGCAAATAAAGCACTCACTACTTTGGGAAGTGTGTTATATTATTTATTGGGTGACTGATTTACATTTCTTCTCTGCACATAACAAAACTTACCTGAAGATGTGACCCTTCTCATAAGAAAAAGTGTTTTGTAATGTTAGATATCATCTTCATAATAGTGTGTCAAGGATAAGTCCTCCCTATGTGTACCAGGTTTGTTTTACAGGCATTGGTGATTATGGATTTCCATGCCAAAGTCTGAAGATGCATGATTTTTCTTAGGAACAATAGATACATAAGTAGTTTCATGTTACCTTTTGCCAGTATATTTGCAGTTAATTGAGCCAGGCTCCTACTCTTCCAAGCTTACCCTTGAGGCATGGGGCCAATTTAACCATTAAGTAAGGAAACTGGTTAATGTGACATCTGAGCATGTCCACATATTGGTGGGCCTGTGTGACATATGTCAAGGAGCCAGCCCTTCTCCAAATCCTATATGTTAATATCCATAGGGTCATATTCTGCTATTTCACCCACAACTGGCACAAACCTCAAATTTTGATCTATGCAAAAATCAACCCATCTTCAACATTACTGGTTATAATAAATATGAAATAATTGAACGGATATGATAATTGGACAACCAATATGTCGTGGGTTCAAATCCACTGCAGGTATTTCATTGCACCATTCAGCAGTGAAATCATTTCTGTCAGTCTCAGTTCTCTAAATTACCAATCAAATGATCTGAGAATGGTAACTTGTGGTAAACTGGATGATATGTTTGTTAAACCCTACCAGGTTGTCTTTTATTCAAACCCTATCTAGAATGACATTGTGTCATCATCACCATCATCATCATTTAACGTCCTTGTTTCCATGTTGGTGGCCAACTGCAATGTTCTTGCAAAAATCTTCACTTACAATGCATGGGTCAACATAAAGCTATAGCAGAGGACAACTTGCCAGAGTGCCAGTTGGTGGTATCAAACCTGGAACTGCATGATTGCAAACTAAACAGCTATGTTTACATCACTTTGTTGGCCTCCTGTGTTTTATGTTCTTCCATAGTTCAAGTGATTCTGTCTGTTGGGTGTAATATATTGATCATGCTGTGATTGCTGTCAATGGAGCTTTTAGCACTTGTAGATTATATACATATACATATATATCAAATCTGTGTTATATTATATGTCTAACTCTGCACTGATTTATTACAACAGAAGTGCCCATTGATTGTAGTTGCTGAGGAAATTGAAATAACCAGTCTCTAAAATGTAGAACTATACATTAATAATAAATTGCAATCAACTACCAGAACATGAACTATGAAGATTAGCATTCTGTCATGACTGGTAAAACCAATTTCAGTGACAGGCCTCACATATTTCTCAGTTTAGCATCACCACCTGGTCTTTAGGTGCTTTTAGTTTGTGTAGCAGGTCTTCCCACATGGGTTCAACACCACCAAGATCCAACTACAGAGCCTCTACATGATCATTCAACCTGCAAGAAGTAGTAACCAAACATCCTTCAAATCACAAGTTTTAAGAAAAGGCAAAATATATGGGATAATGTAGTGCTAGGTACATCAACATTGCTTTTTGCATCTGCTTTTTCATGTTGACTTGGCTTATATGGGACTTTTTGATGCAGTGTTTTGCAACTACATACCATTTCTGATAGCAACTATTTTAGATGCCTTCTACAACATGCTAAGAAGACACATTAGAATGTGTATGGTAGTTTCAAATACATTGTGTGAAAAATATAAATGATAGAACGTAATTGTAGTGTGGAAGATATAAATTAACTATTCAGAAACACACAAAGACCATTAACTTTACTTAACCCTTTGGAGACGGAGCCTTGCTTGGAGTTTCAGTGCCAAGAAGACTGATCCCTTTTCACAAGCCCTACAGTATGCATGCACTTATTTTTTTAAAAATTATAAAAAATAAAGTAATTACTTTACATATTTAAAACTATACATATTGTTGTAGGAAATTGAATGAACTAATACAATCTTTGCCATTTGACTTTTCAGACGCTAGATTGGCTCTGTCATCTCCTAAGGGTTAAACATTTATTTGTAATTGGATGACAAAATTTTCACCACTCAAAACTGCAACCTGTTCGCTGGCAAAAATTTCAACACCATATTACAAATAAATATTTAAGTGAAGTTAAGAGTCTTCCTGTGTTTCTGAATGGTTATCTTTTATCTTCCATGCTGCAATCACTTTAGACTCTGCATGTGATCTTAGATCAAAACACTTGCTTTGCAAGTACATTTCTGTAATGATGGGATGACTGAGGCTGAAATGTCTTGACCAGAGGTCTGATTGGTCAGAACTTTTTGTGAGGCAAAGCAACACCACCACCACCACTATGACCACCATATGACCCTTTGGTGCAAGTGTTCAGACCAAAATCATGATTCTCTCTTGGCCCTTGATTTTTCTGTAGATTTTTCAGGTTAGACATCTTCAACATTAGACTCGCCAATCTTGGAAGAAGGTTTTCTAAAGTCATAGAACTGCTTCCTCTATTTTCCCATAGACATTGCTCACTACCTGGAAGAACAGACAAAATGTTGACCTCTCAGTAGCCCAACACTCTCAGCTGTCATAGAGCATCTATTTATTAACCATTTCACTGAGGAATTAAACATTATGGTTCTTCCAGCAATGATGTTAATTATCTACCAAAAAAATAAAATTGATACTTTCTGTAAGTCATACTTGACTTATCTCAACAGAAAATAGCTTCAAGCATGACATTCCACAAAGAACGCTGGATTGGTTTATAAAACTACTTTCCACAGATAAGGGTAATGGAATTTTGGATATATCTGCTTTCTGCTGTCACAGGGTTGAACACTAAGGATCTTTTCTCTCTCCAGACAGCTTCACTATATTTTGATTGGTGTATTTTCTACTTTTATAGTCTGGAATAGAAAAAAGAAAAAAAGAATTGTAAGATTACAATTGATTAAGAGAGACTTTGTGCTTAATTCTTGTTTTATATTAATGTATTAAATGAACAAATAAGAAACCAGTCATGAATAGAACACATATTTGGGTTTAGTGTAGTTGATATTGCAAGAACATCTTCGGGATTGATTCATTTGACAGACAATTCTTCAAGGTAGTGCCCCAGCATGGCCACAGTCTAATGGCCAAAACAAGTAAAAGATTCACACAGGAAATAATTAAAGGGAACATTGCATATGGCAGAAGTCATTGCCTTCTTTGATCATCAGCGGATGAACATGATAACTTTAACCCTTTAGCACTCAGATTATTCTATCAAATGTAAAGCTTATGTATTCACACCATTTTAGATTAATCATGCATTATTTCATGGCTTTGAGATTTCAATGATGTGATTATTTTATTTTTAAAATAACACTGTTAGGTAGCTATGAAAGACCATATCTGACCAGTTAGAAGATAAAACGTAGAATATTTTGGCCAGATACGGCTGGTTGAAACACTAAAGGATTAAGTATCTTTTTCTGCTTATTTCTTCATTTCTTTCTCTTTCTTTTTATTTATATACTTTTTGGCAGTTGTTAGGTCATTGTAGTTGACTACTGAACTATTACATCACAGTCTGTGAACAAAAGCATCATTAATTACAGGTTTCCAATAAACTAATCACCATTTCACTGAATTTCTGGTTGTGAGAGTAGCAAGAGAATATCTGTAATTTGGTGCAACAGACATATTTTTTTCTTTTTTTTTTGCACGTATGACTTTATTCAAAGAACATTTTTGCATTTTGTATTGATATTTATCTCCTTTGCCAATTTACATCAGCAAAATATACACCCATACTTATGTATTCAATAAGTTTCTGTATAGTTTCTATCTACCAATTTCTACATACAGGGTATTGGTCAATCCAAAGCTATATCAGAAGACACGTGCCTAAGGCGCCATGCAGCAGGATTGTACCCAGAACAATGCGATAACTAAGTGAACTTCTTAACCACACAGCTAATCTTGCACTTCAGAGGATTTCAATGAATCAAACTGATAATCCTAATCTTTAATCTAGTCAGTCATTTTCGTTTGTCTGGTGTAACAGTGAATTGCAGTGTTGACACACTGTGGATCGTCATAAACTAAAAAAAAATTTTTTTTACCTCAATCCTAGCTAAAAGATACAGAAAACGTTACTGGAAGTTGTTTGGGGAAATTAAACATCAAAATTCTAGTGTAGCTTAATCTCCAACACAAAAATGAGGTTATGAGTCATTAGTATGTGTCCTTCCAGATCTCAGAGAATTTTTCTTCTGTTCTGAAAATTTACCATTCTTTTTTCTGTTGCTTTATTTAAAGAAACATCATCACCATAAGCTGCAGTTTTAGCATCAACATCTTAATTCTATCTCCATGGACATTGAGCACATGTTGGGTGTATACCTATATGTATTACATTTTTGCATGTTGATATACATTCATATATGACTGCTCTGGTTGGGTCATGCGGTGCATATGGAGGAGAACAGCTGCATAAAGAAGTGTTGAGCTCTAACTGTGGTGGGAACATGTGGAAAGGGTAGACTCAGGACAACATAAGACAAGGTGGTGAGAAAGGATCTTCAGATGCTGGGCCTCACTGAGGAAATGACACAGGACTGGGAGATGTGGTGATTTGCTGCACTTGATTAGACACGCAGAGTTAAGTAATATCGCTGTCTTCCACACATATAAGCGTGTCCTTTCAAGTGTTGGTGCTGCATAAATGCACCCAGCACTCTGTTAAGTGGTTGGCATTAGGAAGGGTATCCGGTCATAGAAACCATGCCACAACAGACAATTGCCATCCAGACAGCTCCGTGCAGGCCAACTCTATGTCAAACCGTCCAACCCATGCAGACTTTAAACCAGTGGTTCCCAAAGTGAGCGGTGGAAAGTTCCTAGGGGGCATTGAAGAAAAGTGGGGCAATAATGGCGTAGAAATTCATGTAAAAATTGGGGTGATAATGGGGTAGTGATTCATGCAAAAATTAAGGCATGTAAAAACAACAAAATAATGGGTTCATTAAGTTAAGTTTTATTTGTGAAATACAGTTGCTTTGAATTTGCTTCAGAAAGAGGTTTATGTTTGTGATGGTTAGTTGGGATGGGGGCATAATAATGTAGCCTGAGTGACAAGGGGGCAGTAGCCCATAAAAGTTTGGGAACCACTGCTTTAAACGATGATGATGATACCAAATTGACTGACAAGGCATGAGTTAGTCCAAAGTTATAGTAGAAGACACTTGTTCAAGGTGCTTCCCCTTTATGGAAATTTGATTTTAATTACAATTGAAATCTGAACAGAATGTTTATACAGGTGTGTGCCTATATGTGTTTACATACTTGTGGTGTATTTGCAGGATTTTTGAGTGTGTGAGAGGTGGTGTATTTTTATATATATGGTTGAAGGTATTACTCATGTGTAATTTAGGTACATGTATTTGTGTGTGTGTGTGTGTGTGTGTGTGTGTGTTTATATAAATGTGTAAGGTTGTGGTTTTAGGTGTACATGTGATGTAATTTTATGTATTTGTCTGTGGTGTATGTGAGAGAGAGCATGATTACAGTAATGTGATTGTATTCAATTCATATTCAATACAATGTATTGTATATGTACATAGTTTATAACATTACTTTTAGTTGTAGTGCCTGAAATCTGCCTTGACTAAACAAACTTATAATCAAAGCTATTATAATAGTTACCATTATACAATTTATTTTAGGTACAGTGTATCTGGGACTACATTATATAATGTATCCCTTTTGTTTAAAAGATGACAGGGTGTGGTTTATTGTATATGTACATAGTATATAACAGTTTTAGTTGTGCTTGAAATCTTCCCTGACTAAACAAACCTATGACCAAAGTTATTCTAACAGTTACCATCATACAATTTATTTTAGGCACAATGTATCTGGGACTACATCATATAATGTATCCCTTTTGTTTAAAAGATGACAGGATGTGGTTTAGTTGCTATTTTTATTAAGTAGCCTGATAGAATTCCCTCATTGGTTTATCTAGTTTCTATCATCCATATGTGTACTGTGATGACCTGTAATCAAGTTTATTTTTAACTCATAGCAATCTAGATGAGTGTGAAGCGTATGTACTCTATAACCTCTATTATTATCACTTAGATATTGACTAATATCTAGTATGATTGAACCTAAGATCAGACCATCTTGACTTTTTTTCAGTCTGGAAAATGTGAATCACCTTCACCTTTAATCAGTTTTATTTACTGTGACTTCTACAACAGATCAACATTAAAACCTTTTAGCCAGCCAAGATGTTTCCATCCTTAAAAGCCCAAACGAACATTTCAGAATACAGATCGCATTTAACATTTATTGATAGAAACAGAATGACTTTTCAACCTGTTAACTTAATGTTTTCTGTTCTCATACATTTTTAAGCAGCTTGTTTTGTTGTTTTTGTTTTGCTTTGTTTTTCTTCCCTACCATTCGCCATCTGATGCTGAATTAGTCATATTTATTTATGTGCATGTCCTTAGGCTAGTATTGAAAAAAACCCAAAATAAATAAATAAATAAACACCGCCCTGCCTCCTTACTTAGCATAGCCCAAGGGCTCCTATGATTTCTTTTCCTATTAGGCTACATTTGAAACATGGTGCTTTATAAAACAAAATAGAATCCTCCACCCTCCAAAAAAAACGAAAAAAAAAAAATGGAAAAAAAGCAAGAATAATAGCCTGGGAAGTCATTCCAGAGGAATTAATAATAATAGTGCGTCTCTGAAATTTAGGCAGCATATAGATTTTAGTTTTGTTTCCATAGCAACAAAGCAACAGACCACACTTAACTATCCGAGACATTTATTTATGCATTTATTTAATGCTATTCCATTTCCATCTCAAAAATAGAAATCAAACAAATTGAATTCCAGAATATGCTGGAATAAATTGATATCACAAAGTCAGTACATATGCTTGCCTCAGAAGCATGCTAATTGAAGGGGAAGCTGGAGCCTCTCTACATGGCCACTTATGCCTGTTAGAAATAGCAGCCAAAAAAAAATCTCTCTCTCTCTCTCTCAAATCATATATTAGCTTCTCAAGACTGCATTGGATAATAAAGTCTGAGATCAACTATGTTGGAAAAGATGAGATGGTCATGACTAGAATGGCTTTCATTTTATAACTCTGCTTTGCCATGGCTGAGCTGTGGATAAACATACTTGCTTCAGAAGCATTCTAATGGAAGGGGAAGTTGGAGCCTCTACATGGTCAATCTTGCCTGTTAGAAATAGCAGCCAAAAATCTCTCCCTCTCAAATCATATACTAACTTCTCAAGACTACATTGGATAATAAACTCCAAGATCAACTACATTGGAAAAGATGGGATGGTCATGGTTAGAATGCCTTTCTTCATAACTTTGCTTTGTCAGAACTGACCTGGGAATAAACAACAACACTACCAACAATCAAAAATATGCTAATTGAACCATTAATATCTTCTCTACATTATTTCTAGTCTTTGTGTGTGTTTCAAAGTTGTTTCCACTTCATGTCCCTAAATCATAATTTATTCCCCTCCTAGATTTTATCACGTCAGAAATTTACAGTTCTTCACTCAGTAGCATTGGTATGAAATATCCATGGTGGAAACCTATTATACTTTCCAGCATTGATTTTCATAATAGACTGTTTGTTATAAGGATGAATGCATCTAATGTACTTTTATTTTAATTTTTCTTTTTTTTTTTTTTCGCTACTGGTTCATCAAGCCAAATGAGGGGGAACTTTCTGCGTACCTATTCAGTCCACTAGAAATAGCAACCAAATCTCTCTCGGATCACACCATAACATCTTAGGAAGACAAATATAGCTAGCATACATTAGATAAACGTGGCTCTAGATACTCCATGCCTTAAAAAAAAAAAATAAAAGTAAACCTGGATGGGCATGACTGGGACGCCTTTTATCATAGGTCTGCTCAGTCAAGCTGACCTGGAACTAACCAACAAAGCCCTACTTCATCTTTGCCCCCTCCCACTTCATCTTACTGCCTCCCACATTATTATCCTTTGGTATGCCCTCTTTTGCTATCCCCTCTTCTTCAAAACTACCCCCACCTACTTCTTCCTCTTTTATGCCTTATACTTCTACTTTTTCCTTCTTAACTCCTCTTGTTGTTTTGATTTCTTTTTACATTCTCACTGCTCCATCTCCTCCTTGTTGCCATTCTATAAAATCAGTTTTTCACCGAACTATCTGCCGCAGCGATCTTGTTGTGACATCTCCCATCACAAAGTAACCTCTCCCGCGGATAAGCATAACAGTCATCTCCGGTTCCATCCACAGAACAATAATAGAATGTCATTACGAATGCAAGACAGAGAGAGAGAAACCAAATGAGTGAGTGAAGAATATGATCTGATGGATGAGGAAGAGGATATTGTAAATCTGGGAAAGATTTGATTAAAGATTGAGAGATGATGTTAAATGTAATAAGAAGTAACAGCAGATGTGCACGCATGCATGTACGCACACACAGACACTTATATACATATATGATAAGCCATTTTATTTTATTTATCTTGCAAGTTACTCGGGTGACCCTGCCAGTGATGGTGCCATGCAAAAAGTACCAGTGATGGTGCCACATAAAAAACACTTCTGCTGGTGCCATGTAAAAGGCACCAGCACTGGTGTTAGCACCACATAAAAAGCACTGGTGTTGGTACCACATAAAAAAGCACTGGTATTGGTACCACATAAAAAAGCACTGGTGTTGGTACCACATAAATAGCATCCAGTCCACACTGTAAAGTGGTTAGTGTTTCGAAGGGTATCCAGCTGTAAAAAGAAAAAAAAAAAAACCATGCCAAAACTGACCTTGCCTGTGCTGGTGCCATATAAAAAGCACTCAGTCCACTCTGCCCAGTGGTTGGTGTTAGGAAGGGCATCCAGCCATAAAAACCATGCCAAAACAGACAGCAAAACATGGTGCAGTCTTCCACCTAGCCAGCTCCTGTCAAACCGTCCAACCCATTCCAGTATAGAAAGCAGATGTTAAATGATGATGATGATGATAGTGATTTGAGGGAAGTTTTTACTGCTATCTCTAGCAAGTTGAGTGACCACATAAAGAACAGAGGGTTTCTTGGTAATGATGGTCTTAGTGCAAGTTGGTGGCAACATTTAGTGATGCTGGTGATGGTAATGATGATGATGATGATGGTGTTGCATGTAAAAATGTATGAAACTACAACTCCATTGTGTATCATATTGTCAAATAGCAAAAGAAAGAAAGAAACGGTTATTTTACACAAGTCACGCAACAAACACCTTTCTATGACTATCAAACAATGCATTTTGAAATACAATAACAATTCCCGGACTATACAATAGTAATTCTGGCCACACTGGAAAACTGCCCAGACATGTTTAGGAAAAATAAAAACCCCATTTAGTTGGCATTGCATGTGTTTTGGCAAATACATTCACTTGCTTCAATATCGGTCGGTGTAATATATAATAATGTCAAAGAACATAATCTAATTCTTCATAATGTCAATTCTCTGCCAGAAATATCAGCTTCTCTTTGGAAACAGTGGCAATATTTTTGTACCAGATGTAAAATTTATTTTGGTCAGATATGCAACATGCAACCCTTAATGGTTTCCTATTTCACCAAGAGAATTCTATTTTTTTTTTTTTTAATTAATGGCAATTTATTGCATTTGGAACAAGAGTAATAATAATTCTTTCTATGAGAGGAACAAGACCTGAAATTTGTGGGGAGGGATCTACATTGGTTACTTCAACCTCTATACTCAACTAGGGGTTATTTTATCCACTCCAAAAAGATGAAAGGCAAAGTCAATTTCAGTAGAATTTGAACTCGGTGTTTAAAGATAGATGAAATGCTGCCAAGTACTTTGTCCGATGTTCTAACAATTCTGCCAGTCCAATAGCAACAACAACAAAATTAATAATAATAATAATAATAATAAATGCCCTGATGCAGTACTAGGCAGTGACTCTCATGGTTTCTGATCTTAACATTGTTTTGTCTTGGTATAAAATATGGGCTACAAAAAAAAAAATTCTGCTCAATGCCACAGATTTGCTTGTCAGTTGTTTGACCTTAATCAGTTGAGCGTGTCCCTTAGTAGCTCACAATATGTGCATCTCTGATCATGAGCAGAAGTAGTGGGGGAGCATAGCCATGTGTTGAGAGGAATTTTGGGGGGTTTGGATAATTCACCTTTGGAAACATAGGTGTTTTATTCAACATCCTTAAACAACCCTTATTCAAGGACCTTTTGAGTGGCATGGGCTACTTGACCTGAAGAAAATTCGGATCTTTTTTAAAACGGGGGCCACATTTTTCATTAATGTTTTACATAGTGTTTTTGGTACCGAAAGACTTTCAAACTTCGTATACTTATCTATTTTGTGTTATAGAACAGAAAAATATTTTTGTATTTGAATTTATTTCATGTAAAAAATTGTCTTATTTCGATAATTTCAACCAATCACTGACAAGTATTCAGTTGTTTATATTTACTCCTTTGGCTGATTAAGCCATAGCTTCGTTTTATTTGCTTTTTTCATTTTCTTTTTTTCTTCTTCGTTTTATTTGCTTTTTTCTTTTAAAATTTGCTGTTTTACCCTAACCCTAACCCTATCACCGATAGAATTGTTTCAGAATCGTTTGTTTATGTAGTCGGCACTTAATGTATATCGACTGAATGGACGTCAGTGATTGGTTGAAATTACAGAAATACGACATGGAATAACTTAGGGATTTCTTTTTTTTTAAAGAAGACTAAGAGAAAAAGATGTTTTATATGACACATTCTACCAGTGTTCCAAGTTTCAAAGTGTTTCGTTAATGAAAAATGTGGCCCCCGTTTTAAAAAAGATCCGAAAATTCTAACTGGGCCCCTGCAAGGTCATCTGTTCTCAAAAGAAAAAAAAAAATTCTCTCTTCAGTCACACTTTCTCTCTTGACTACTTCTATCTATAGAAATATGCAAGAATGAGTCCCACTCCCAAGAATGGTAACCTCTTTTACTCTGCAATCAACCAATCTCATAAATAACTATTTCCTCTATTATTTGGAGTTTCTTTCCTTCCTCAGTTTGAAACAGTATGGTTTCTGTTGATCCAAATTAAATGTTTTTTTTTCTCTGTTATGAATCAGATTTTTCTTAATTTAAAAACTTTGGTAAAGCAACGATATTACATTTAATATTAGTAAACTCTTTGACCACAAGTAGGAAGTCCTCCTGCCTATGGTCCCCATCTGTCTCTGAACTCTTAAATTGGAAGTTTCCTGTTTGATAGCTTCATCACAGCAGGCATTGTCAAATTTGACCCAAATTCTCTCATCTCATGTGTTCTTCAGAGTTTGGTTAAATCCTCCACAATTTTTTTTTTCTGTTTGCTAATGACCTACTTGTTGTTACTTCTAACTCCACTTACTCCCATGCACATGACAACATCCTCCACTCTTCTTTAACCCTCTACAGACAGCTGTTATCATCATACAATTTAGATGCCACACCCTAGGTATAAACCGTTTCCACAAACACCCACCAATGTGAAAAAAAGAAAAAAAGAAACTGGTTTTCTTTGAAAGTGCAGGCACAATAGCTATCACACATGTCATAAAGACACAATCTAGCACTTGATAAGTCAAAATTATACAACTAAATCTATCCAAGCTGTTATGAATGCTACTCTTTATAATTTCTCATGATCATTCATGAGAACCACATAAGTATATGTCTATGAATTTGTTTTGCAAGATTCCTGATGTGTAATCATGTGTTGAAAGAGATGTTGTCATATTTTGGGATGGTCATTTATTTATTTATTTATTTATTCTTGACATCAACAATATATATACATATATAACCTCGTGGGCATCAGTACCATTTTCCTCTTTCTCCGTTCTTCCATTCTCCGAACTTTCCATCTTTCCGACGAAGGGCTACGCCCGAAACGTCATACAATCTCTCTTTCCTTTCCTGAGCGTCCAATAATACTATCCATATCACGTCCTCACTTTGTTGTTTTTTTGTTTTTTTGAACTATATATATATATATACATATATATATATATATATATATGTCTAATAATCCATAGATAAGAAAAAATATGCACTCATATTGTTGTCAATAAAGTGGGTATATTAATTAAAGTGTACAGTATTCGTATATCCGTCATGGCTATTGAACCCCTGGTACAGTGATTCCCAACTTTTTCACTATCAAGGACCCCCTTTTATTTAAATGAGTTTTCCCATGGATCCCAGGATATTGAAAGGTTTGTCAGCTTAGCATGTTGACGGATTCCCCCCACCTCCAGGACTACCTTTGCAGATCACCAGGGATCTGTGGACCACAGGCTGGGAACCACTGCCCTAGTGCAAAACCGATTGGTAAGATCAGCCGTAATAAATATATAATCTTTTCTACTCTAGGTACAAGGCCTGCAATTTTGGGGGCAGGGGCCAGTTGATTAGATGGACCTCAGTATGCAACTGGTGCTTAATTTATTGACTCCGAAAGGATGAAAGGCAAAGTCGACCTCAGCGGAATTTGAACTCAGAACATAAATACAGACGAAATACCACTAAGCATTTCATCTGGCGTGCTAACGATTCTGCCAGCAGGTCACCTTGTAATAGATATGTAATATTGTACACTTAAAGATATATATATAATCTTTATTCACAAACATCAGGTACTGGCTCAGATTATTCTCAATATTCATTTTATGAAATGCATTAGGAAGGGTATCCAACTATAGAAACTGTGCCAAAACAGACACTGGAGCCTGGCACTGTCCGATTATTGCCAGCATGGAAAATGGATGTTAAGTGATGATGGGATTGGCAAAATCAATTTTAAAATGCCTTGTAGTCTTTAGTCATATCCATTTACATCACAAGTTCACATCCCATGCAGGTCAGCTTATCTTCTCATTATTCCGGGAACAATAAAATAAATACTAGTTAAGTACTGAGGTCAATTAAATTGACTACATCCTCCTTCAAAACCAATAAAAACATAATGGCCTTGTGGTGAAATAAATAACTATTAATCGCTGACTAATATTGTTATGTCGTCACTGTAATTATGTATTAATTAACCTTTTAATGCTATTTACATTACTTTGCAAAAAAAACTTAACTACTAGTTACCACATAGATTGGATATCTGTGTTAAAGATAATGCTTATTGTGTGTGGCAAAAAGGATCAGTCCCACTGTGTGGCACCTTGGGCAAGTGTCTTCTACTATAGCCTCGGGGCTGACCAAAGCCTTGTGAGTAGATTTGGTAGACAGAAACTGAAAGCCCATCGTATAAATATGTATGTATCTAGGTGTGTGTGTCTTTGTGTCTGTGTTTGTTCTCCCCTTCATCACTTAACTGGTATTGGTGTGTTTACATCCCTGGAATTCAAAGGTTTAGCAAAGATGCCGATAGAATAAGTACTAAGCTTAAAAATAATTCCTGGGGTTGAATTGTTCAACAAAAGCACTTCAAGGTGTTGCTCCAGCATGGCCACAGTCAAATGACTGAAACAAGTAAAATAATATTATATATATATATATATATATATATATCAAAATAAGCAACAAGGATATCCAGAGGTAATGCAGTACAACCGTTTCATGCAACTCCATTTAATTGAACAATGTAATCATTACATCAATTTAAAATGCAGAGCAATCCTCAGCTGCACAAATACACAGAATTTAATATACATCTATATAACAAAACAGGAAAGTGGATGTTATCTTGTTTTTTTTTTTTTTATACAATTAATATTTCCCTAATTCTCACTTTTTAATATGTATTTTGACTAACATACATCAGCAGCTGTGACCACATACTGGATTATAAAAATGGAATAAACAGATGTGCTTCAAGAGGAAACAGCTGGGATTTATCTTAACTTCCTAGCCAGCTGGGGGAGATGTCTTCCTGGGGCTACAAGCTACAGTAGCATCGACCCTTAAGGGTTAGCCACATTTAGGTGGAAAATATACTTCACGATGTCATGCAGCTACTGTTTATATCTTGCTCAGAAATTCATTATTGCTTGTTTCCACTTTTTCAAGATCACTGACTTTTTATCACTTGAAAAAGTATATATATATTTGCATTGAGAACCACTTCCCATCGCCAACCGGTGGTTGTCACACGCTGATGATGGGTCAATACCCAGAAACTCGGGTCCATGTGTATCACGTCAGGCTGGAGATGGAACGATGACTTCCCTTTGCAAATACTGATAGGGCACAGATAGTGTGTCAATAGACAGCTGGAGGAGATGTTGCGAAAGTAGTAGTGGTGGTGGGTGGAGTCAGAAATTATATGGAAGCTCATTGGATGAGCTGTCTTCGGTCCTTGGCGGTTGGCCTCATCCATCGCCCAGTATAACATCAATTGCTTGGCCCTGGGGTGCCTTTTAGAGCGACAATTTTGCGCATGTTCTCAAGTTTGAAAAAAAAAAAAAAAAAAAAAGCTAATTTGATATCTTGGTATATTGTTTTCGACTGCATAACCTGTAAGCCGTAGTTTCTTCCTCTGTTTCTCCACTCCATCAGACACGGAGGGTCTGTAAAGGTCACGGTCGTTGTTCCATTAAAATAAAAATCCATAAAAAAAAAATTATTAAAAACTTGTTTCTGTATAAATATGTTTCTCCCTTTTTTCCGTTAGCAGCGTGGCTGATTTAGCTAGATCGAAATTCACTAAGACTCTTTCTTCAAATGAATGAATGAATGTTATTTATTTATGTTTGTTTGTTTGTTTTATAGGTTCGAAAAGAATGATAAAATCGATTCTTCTGATTCTATATCAGAATAATTATTTTTACTCTGCACTGACATGCAATCGTTGTTTGAAGGCCATAATGTTCAGTCGATTCGGAATTGACAAATAAATAAATAAATAGAG
Source organism: Octopus bimaculoides (assembly GCF_046866305.1). Taxonomy (NCBI): domain Eukaryota; kingdom Metazoa; phylum Mollusca; class Cephalopoda; order Octopoda; family Octopodidae; genus Octopus; species Octopus bimaculoides. Next base: position 58,690,382 of record NC_142943.1, read on the forward strand.
GGTAGCGGGGGGGGGGGGGGGGGTAAACGAGAGAAAGAAAGGACAGAAAATGAAATGAGAGAGAGAGGATAGGGAAGAAAACGAGATCAATAATTATCGATCGAAGGGAGATAACCCTATAACAAGGTAGTCAACGAGCACTGACTATGTGCAGGTAAAACGTCAGTAAGCTGCAGTTTACGAGTGCACATACATATTTATATAGCTTCCTGCTGCAATCAACTAAGCACACGGAATATAATAGTACTGCACGCTTCAAAGGAGTCCAAGGTGCTTGCTTGATGACTGTTTTGCAACGGATTAGAACCCCCCATTTACAATAACAAGGAGATGCGCTCACTGGTGAAAAAAAAGCGAAACTAATATATGGTGTGTTATTGTTTATTCTTCCTTTTTTTAAACGTTTGTTGTCTGTCTTTTCATTTGTTCTTTGGAATATGTTGTAACATTCTGATTGTGAATTAAGTGTAGTGTGTCTGACAATGACTCGCTAATTACTACTTTTAATTCCGTAACAAATGCCTAAAGTCGGAGCGATATATATATATATACATATATATAGTTTTAGGGAATTTGTCCCTAATATTATTATATATACATATACACACACACACATATATATATATATATATATATAGTAGCGAGAAGTTCATCGCTTTCTGATGTCTAAGAAATAAAGTAAAATAAGAATTATAGTGTTACAGCTGAGAATATATACACATCGTTCTTACACAATTTATTTACAATGATATGCACACACTCAATACAAACATTTACACAGCCTACCGCCCCTCTCATATTTATATTATATATATATATATATATATATATATATATTTATATATACATACGCATGTCAGTTGTCCATAAATTAGAAACAAAAGCACACTCGATGTAAGTAATAAAACGGATATATAGTTATATCGTCAAACAATATTGTTTGGTATCTACATACACACACACACACACTCATATTTGTGCTTGTCCGTAAGAACAAGGCTAGCAGAGTTTGAACTAACAGAACTCCATAAAATAATTACACACACACATAAATACGTGTGTGTGTGTACAATCATGCCTACCACGAACACGTGTACATCAAATTCCCGACACAGCCAGTGACAAGAGCTTGTCTTAAAAGCAACAGTGTCTTGTAATTAGTAATAATAGTAATTTTATGCAAAATTATGTTAAAGTTTTGAAATTCTGATGCTTGAAGTTATTTGAAATGCTACAATAGAATTTAATTTGTATTTTTGTCTCAACCATACAACTAACCTTATGCTGTTGTTACCATATTTTCAGTGTGTTTTCCTTGTTTCTCTTTTTTATGATTGTCAGAAAGTGGGAATGCCCACGCATACCGCCTTATCCAAATTATTTCTATTCGCTTGTTAGTTATTATTATTATTTTTTCATCGTGGCTAAACAGAATTTTAAGATATTTAAACAGGTATAGAACAGACCGACAGTTTTACACCTGTGTTTATTATATTACAATTTATATTATAGATATATTTTTTGTTCAAATGAGACAGACACACACACACACACACACACACACACACACACAGGTGTTGTTATAAATCCTGTCTGTATGGTTTTCTGCATGGGGAAAGCCTCTCTTCAAACTTCACAATGGTAACTCGGTGCTTTAACCGTCTCCCTTTACTAGTCTATAACGGTGGAAACAATGACCGATTTTCTATAAAACAATGCCTAATGCCCGACTTGTTTTATGGCTGCAGGCGTTGCAGACACGATTTAGAGAAGCTGGAGCCGGTGTTGTTTTAAATAAATACTATGATCTATTCGTTCTTATTTCATTTAAGACAAATCTATATCAATTTAAGGAGCAATAGAAGAAAATGTAATTATTATATTTCTATTTAAGTTTGTCATTTTTCTGTCTTAATTCCATTTAAGACAGATGTGGACAGTTGTAATTATAATGTAAGTGTAATTGTTATATATTTCTAATTAGTTTTCGCTTTCTTTCGCTTTTGTCTGAATGTCTCAGGATGCGGTCTTCTATGAAGGTATACAGCTTAACGTTTTTTAAAAATTAATGTATCTCATCTTTTTCCCCATCTAATATTAATTATATAACGTTCTTAGATATATAAATTTTAAGACAGTAGGGTATGATTTAAGGGATATTTGACTGCTATTTTTAGCAGGTCGAGCGACTACGTAGAGGCTCTCTTGTTGGCTCATTAAGAAAGCTAATTATCGCCTAATTAATAAAAGGGTAAATCTCTCACCAAGCTGCGAATGTGACCGTTTCGATTCTTTGACTGTAGCGATTTAATTTAATTCACTTCTGTCGTTAAAGTCCTTGAGAAATGGATGAATGTCACACATTCTTACATTATTTTCCCTTTGTAAACTCGGCAGCTGACGCTTTTGTAAAGAATTAATGTTAGTGAAATTATTGTGGTTTCAATTCCGATTTAAACAATTGTGCTTTATGGCGGTAATACCTTTGGGAAGACACGGCTGTCACAACATAATCATTTTCTCATTTTCAAAGTCTTTTGTGTTACAGTAAAACAAACCAATAGTATTTATTCAGTTGATTGATTTGAATGTGGTCAACAAACCTTGTCAGATCTATCGTCCCTTAGGGAACTTCTATGTGGCCGTTCAAACTGGCTAGTAATAGCAGTCAAACTTTCAACTCTCATCCAGCCAGCTTAAAAAGGGAAAGGAAAAAAAAATCGGACACATATGACAAAATAGGTTTGGATACACAAAAAGATGGGATGGTCAAGGTTTGGGCGCTGTTCATTATAGTCATGACTGGATCAAGATTAACCAGTGGCTAAATAACAATGACCTGCCTTTGCTAATTGGTCTGCTTTGCTAGGATTGATCTGAGAGGCTAAGCAACTACATCAACCCATAATTTATCAAGCTTAATTAAAATGTAAATCAAATAGAAACTTTGAAAAACTAACACTTGGAATAGATGAATCGGTTTTCATTCTTTGTTGTGGAAGGGCTTCATTTCACATAATCTTTCGAAGAGAGAAATTATAAAGAAAGATTAAAAACGAAAACGCATGCACACTACTTCAATTTTTTTCCCCATGCCCGAAGGAAAAAAAAAGGAAAAACCAACGTTACATAGACTTCTAGATAAACTATTTAGATTTTACAGTTGATTTTTTTATAAGTCAGTTCTTTGTTCGGGTCATAATCTCTCTTCACATCCGATATTTGGGCGTTGAATGTAAAAAAAGGTTATCTTGTTACGATATGATACGCTTCATTAGATTACAGCTCATGCATTATTATTGTTGTACAACCTATGACTAATAACAATTATCTACTTCTTCCCCCCCCCCCCACATTTCTCTCATACAAGCTCAATCAGCTGAAAGTAAATCCTTTTATACCTTCACACAAAACACTATGATATGAATCAGCTCCAAAGTACTTGACCGGCACTTTATTTTATCGAACCGGAAGGATGATAGGCGACGCCGAATTCAAATCCCTTCGAGGTCGACTTCCATGGGGAACGTAAAGGCTTCATGCCTTCTACGTGAAATATATAGAGCTAAGTGTAAGCTACCTTACTTTAGATGGTGAACCGAAAATAACGACTAATTTCTTGAAATTACAAATCTAATGAGAAAAAAAAAAAAAAATTGTAGCGTCAATGAAAATTTGTTTTCAGAAGAAGCAAGGGAGAGAACTCTCGAAAATTTAAATCTACTTGAAATATGCAAGAAGGATGCGGGGCAGAGAAGTGAATTTGATCATAGGTGATAAGTTCGGACACGTTCTGGTCATATTTGGACCTCCTTGACGAATCTTAAATCAACTAAGAATTTGTGTCAAGAGATATACTCTTTTTACTCGTGTATAATACGAGAAACTTAATGCCAAAAAATATCACGATAAAATTAGTGACGTGGGTGAGAGGCAGCGTATTCGTGAGAAATATATTCGGGAAGCAAAACTAAACTATACTTCCGGCTCAGCTCACCAGACGACATACGCACAATCTCTCTCTCTCTCACACACACAAGCCTTCAGCTTATATGTATGTGTTTGTGTTAGGGGTCGGAGCATATTGCTGCCATTCACCAATAGCAGCTAAGTGTATATATATATATACAACTATCATCACGCAACATGCTCGAAACCATTAAGGGTCTCCGAGAGAAATCGGATTCGGGATAAGGTATGAGGGTGTCATCTCAAAATTCAATGAACGGGCCCCTTATTAGCTTTCTGGACCTCCGACCACGTCTTTCGTTGGCCCCTAGATGGGAAAGCATTATGCTTGTGGGGTGGGAGATAAAAGGTATTACTGATTTTTAGGTACATGTCGGGTCGCAAAACTTGCTGAGTTTGTCATGAGACCTCGGACTCAAAGCCGAAATTTAATCCTGTTTCCATGGTGTAGTACAAAGCCCCCTTTACCTCTGAACGGGTCCATGTCGGTCTGTTGCAGGGAGAACTTCCCGGCTATTGCTAGAATTCGTTTACAGCTGAGTGAACTGGAGCGCAGCGTATCATTCAGTTTGGGGAATCGAAATCAACATCCGACACGAGTACTACACCTTAGCCACTCGGCCACGTGCCTTCACTGCGTTACTTGTCCTTGGGTAAAATGCGGTGGTACTTTTTTTGTGATGGGGTGGTGGTGGATTGGCAGAATCGTTAGAGCATCTGACAAAATGCTTTGCGTTATTTCTTTCGGCTCTTCACGTTCTCAGTTCAAATCCTGCCGGGGTCAACTTTCTGTTTCAGCCTTTCGGGGACAAATAAACTACCAGTCGAGCACTGAAATCGATGTAATCGACTAACATCCTTCTCTAAAAAAAAATTAAAAAAAAAAAAAAAATTTTTTTTTAAATCGCTAAAACTTAAAATTAGAAACTAGTTTTTGTGAAAACCTGATTTGACACTGATTTGACAAATTAAAATATTCCTTTCGATTATAGATACAAGGACTGAAATTTCGATGGGAAGAGCTAGTCGATTATTTTATCAACACTGAAAGGATGAAAGGCGCAGTCGACCTCGGCGGAAATTGAACTTAGAACGTAAAGACGGGCAAAATGGCGCTAAACATTTTACGGAAAAGGCCGATCTTTGGTAAAGATCGCCGAAGATACTTTTTACGGAAAAGGCCGATATTTAGGATTCGTACCGTAAGATCGCCAACATTTTGTCCGACTCGCAAACAATTCTGCCAGCTAGACAAATTAATATAATGACGTTAGGAATTTTCCCATGGGTCCCTTCTGCACGAAACCCTTATGTATACGTGCAAGCTATCATTTCTGAACTAGCGAAACGAAAATAACTTTTAATTAATTGAAATTACAACCTTAATGAGTATGAAAAAATTAATTGGTGTTAAAAATAGTTTTCAGATGGTTTATTTTAATAGGAATTATGCAAGGATTAGAGTGGAAGGAAGTTGGGTCTTTTGGCAACCGTTGTGACAATCCCAGACCTGTGTTTAGTTGTACCGAGAGAAAATTTTCATTACTTCTATTTTTCATTAGAGTTATAATTTTAATTAATTAATTACATTTTTTTATCACCATCTCAAGTATGGTAGTTTGTTTCTAGTTATGTAGCTACACGTTCTCCATACTGAAAATATGTTTGGGAAATTTTCCAAAATCATTTAAAAACTTTTTATATTTTTTAAAATCTTTTTCTCACTAGGTTTGTAATTTCAATAACTTAGAAATCATTTTCGTCTCACCATTTTAAGTATGGTTAATTCATACGCCTTTTGTGCTTCCTTCCACCTAATCTATTAACACACTTAAAAAAATTTTTTTCGACCATACGGTCATTTATTTTCTGAAGTACAATTTCTTTAAAGCACAAACAAATAGACATACATACATACATACATACGCACGTGTGTAGGAAGCGAGTTGTTAAAATCGTTAACGAGTCGGATAAAATGCTTGGCAGTATTTTCCTTTTTCCGGCTTTACGTTCCGGGCTCAAATTCCATCAAGATCGACTTTGCCTTTAATCCTTTCGAGGTTGGTAAAATAGTTATCAGTCGAACATTTGGGACAAAGCAATCGATTTACCTACGCCCTTAAAATTGTTGGCCTTGCGCCAAACTTTGAAACCATAAACATATATGCATACATAAACACATACACATATATATGCAAATATACATGCATACATACACACATAAATACATGCACACATATACATCAATGCACACATATACATAGATACACACACATGCATAGATACGCATGCATACATACGTAGATACATACACACATGCATATATACATACGTACTTACACACATGCGTGGCTGTGTGGTAAGAAGCTTGCTTCCCAACCACATAGTTCCGGGTTCAGTCCCAATCGTAAGCTAGAATCAACCTCGGATTTTGTTCACCAGACAAAGCAAATATGCTTGCGCTCAATCATAAGTACAACTTAACTGTAAACACACTTGAGAGGAGATAGTTCTCTCAGAAACAGTGTCAGGGAGCCTGTTTCGATATCTTGGTAACACACGTTGCTTAATTTTTTTCGGCAAGTTAAGGCGGCGATGTGACAGAATAGTTAGCACGCCAAGCCAAATTTTTAGCGGCCTTTCGTCTGTCTTTGCGTTCTGAGTTCAAATTCCGTCGAGGTCGACTTCACCTTTCATCCTTTCAGGACCGATAAAATAAGTACCAATAAAGCACTTGAGTCGATGTCATCGATTTCCCACCATTGCCGCAAAGACGGACGAAATGCCGCCAGGCATTTCATCCGGCGTGCTAACGATTCTGCCTGCTCGCCGCCCGCAATAAAATTGTAATGTTAGAAAGGTAGAATAAGATGGTGAGCTGGCAGAATCGATAGAGCCCGCGGCGGGGATGTTTAGCAGCATTTTGTTCGTCTTTACGTTCTGAGTTCAAATTACGCTGGTGTTGACTTTGCATTTCATCCTTTCGGAATCGGTAAAATAGGTACAAGTTGATTACTGGAGTCGATGAAATCGACTTACCTTCGGTCTTGCTGGCCTCGTACTAAAATTTGAAACCAATATTAAAAAGGTACAATATTACAACATAGCGTCATTTCATCTGTCTATATGTTCTGAGTTCAAATTCCGCCTGGGTCGACTTTGCCTTTCGTCCTCTTGGCGTTGATGTAATCGACTTACTCCCCACCTCTGAACTTACTATCCTCGTGCCAAGATTTGAAGCCAATATCAAAAGGTAGAAAGACCATAATAACGTGTGTGTATGTGGTGGCCACATTACTCACTCTCTCAGTGAAATATGATTTATTTCTAGTGCATGCTATTAGAAAAGTAGCCAGCTTCAGGAAAAGCCTGGTTTCGATACCCAGGTGAAACCAATCTCCACGTCACTTACATCCTCTTTCTTATAAATCTACACTGGGTCATTACACACATCAAAGCTACTGCATGTACCAAATCCTCTGGGCATGTTACCCGAAAAAAAAATTATGATGTTGACATAATATTCAAGCGGCTGAGTGGTTTCGCATCTGTTTACTGAAGGCCATAAAATAGATGCGAAGCACTGGTCTTTAAAAGACTTTTCATCTATAGCTGTGGTTCCTTGAAGCAATTAATATTGTATCTATTACGATATTTATAACGTCGTATTTAGCAATAGATACAAGAGCTACTCAATATTACAGTATTTTAATGATATACGTAAAGATGGAATCGATCTCTCAGTTTTTCTATCGCTTATTCATGGTTTACAACTAATTTTTCTCTCAGAGTAAGGCCTCGGCCCTTGGATTTGAAACTGTCAAATTACCATTTCTTAAATGACAATGATAATCGTTGTCATAGTTATCACTATGGTCGTATGTCTACTATTTTAACGTATATTCCATGCCTCATACTACCAAGCCTTCTGAAGCCCGTCTCTAAGCACCCCCACGAATATCTGTTGTCTTAACTTTATATGCACTTCCGTACCCTGTAGAGACAAAGTGACCCACTGGTTAAAGTATAAGACTAATAAGGGAGCGTTAGTCTATACCCACTGTAAGTGTCTCGTATTTCTGGGCAAGCTAGTTTATTTTACATTGCCGAATTTCACTGAATTGCCGACGTGGGGGAAAAGGTACGAGTTCATCTGAAAATGTCACCCGCAATAGACTGACCGTTTTAGCCAGCGGAAGAGTTATCGCCCATTCGCTTTACGCCTTGAAACTAAGCTCAAAGTTTGGCTTGTCAAAAGACAGTCGGTACTTCAGAAGTGTTTTGTTTTTTTTACATACACACACCGGCGTAATACCATCATTTGACTACTATATCTGTGTTACACCTTTATTATAAAGCGCTCATGGACGCAATGGACTGCTACCTGTAGTAGAATTTGAAACTGATCTTAAAGAGCGTGCCCTTTAACTAAACCTGAAGTGTACTCACTAAAATACTGCACCACTAACCGGACAAAAGAAAATTACACACACACACACACACACACACGGAGGCTCTATATGGTTACTCACTTGCTAAATATAGCAGCCAAATATCCCTCTAATTACACTACCCGGTCTTAGAAGAGAAGGACATTCTTTAGATAATGCAATCCGATATACTCATGAAAAAAATTAGAAGATATATTATTCCTGAATAATAAAAAATAAATAGATCGTCACAGTTGGAACGCCTTTGGTTATATGTCTGCTTGACAAGGGCTAACCTAACAATAAGAGGCACTGTCAACCTGTCTTTTCCCAAACAACAAAGGCTCCTTTATGTAGTTGTTCCACTTGCTAGAAGTAATAGCCAAATCTCTCTGAATCCATACCTTGTGAAAAAAGGAACATGTTGATTACTGAGGTTCATTATTCTTGGAAGAAAGGGTGGGGAACGCACAGTTGGGGATTGGAAATATGGCTGCGAGCATGAATCTAAACAACGTAGCTCGCCTTCTAAAGTACTGTTTAGCAGAAAGAAAAGTTGGAAACGTTGCTGTATAACTTTTCCAAAGTTTATGTGAAATGAAATAGCTTCAACTGGGGATTGAAACTGCGTCGCAGTATTAATTCTCTTTAGTAATTACCAACTTTTTTTTTTCTTCTCAGTCCACGAAAAATGTACTAAAAGTACGTAAAGTATTCTTTTCTACTCTAGGCACAAGGCCCAAAATTATGGGGGAGCGGAGAGCAGTCGATTAGATCGACCCCCCCCCCCCCAAAAAAAACCACCCGTTAAAAAAAATTTTCATTTTCGGCTACGGGGAATACGAATCTGCAAAAAAATTGGCAAAAATCGGCACTTTTAAATAAACCCCCACCCCATCCCCATTTCCTTAATTTTTTTTTAATTGTCTCAGAATTTTTTTTTTTTTTAAATTATGCAGAAAAATACGGAGATTATGATTCTGAAATAAAATTTCCAAACATTTTTGTAAAATTTCTTTTTAAGAATTTTTCTTTTTTTTTTTTTTTTTTTTTTCTGAATATGCAGAAAAATACGGACATGATGATTCGGACAAAAATTTCAAAACATTTTTGTAGTTACGGTTAGGGCTTTAGGGTTAGTGTTGGGGAAAAAAAGTCAAAATTGAAGAATTTTTTTTGGGGGGGGGATTTAACAATGCCAATTTTTGGGAATTTTCCGGAACCTCAGTATCCGAAAACGAGGCTTTTTGGCAAAAAAACAAAAAAAAATTTGAATAAACAAATTTGGGAGAAAATGGCGGAGGGGGAGTCTTTTACCAATATGCAACTGGTACTTAATTTATCGAATGATAATCGTTGTCATAATTACCACTATAGTCGTATGGGACGAAAGGCAAAGTCGACCACGGCGGAATTTGAACTCAGAACGTAAAAACAGACGAAATACCGCTAAGCATTTCGCCCGCCGTGCTAACGTTCCTGCCAGCTCGTCACCTTAAATACATAAAGTATGTATTACATGGTATTACATTTTTAAAGTTTTGTAGAATTTAAATTGTTTTAAAAGAGAGGCGAGTAGACACATTGTGCTTTGATGCAAAGGAATATGCATGCACCGATATGATGTTTAAAAAAAAAAAAAAAACCACTCAAGTTTTGCAAAATATCCTAGCACTTTCCGACTCGCCTCTAAAACTTGCGGCACATTTGTGCTTTAAGTGTGTTTTGCAAACGTCTAATCTAGCAAAAAATCCAAAATCCAAGGAAACTAATGATTGTGTTAATTGGAAAGTTGGATAAGTATATTCGGCGCGAAGGTTATAAAATCTAACGTTTTCGGGATTAACTTTTCGTCCGGGAAGGAGGAGGAAAGGTGCCATTGTCACCCTCAATAATTGGTCGTTTAAAGCCCAGGAGAGCACAAAACGTACCGAGGGGCCGTACGTTTGATTCTTTATCATCAGCACTGCAATGAGATATGGGTTAAAATAATTGATTCTCCAATGGCACAGTCTATCTGGCTGTACATAGTTCCACAGCTCTGAAACAATTTACTGTTGTTGATCCTTAAATATGATCTTGCTGTGACCAGTGGATTGGATCAAATCCTAAACTATGTCACTGCGAAGCGGATTTCTCAACTATATAGCGATTAGTGGGAAGACATAAATTAGAAAGAGCTACAGCCAGTAGGAAAATCGCATGCGACGTAACTGGGCGCGAGACGAGAAGGATAAGGGTTCGGATTTAAGTAATCAATGTATCAGTTAAAGATCAGAATAGGAGAAAGAGAGAACACTGGACATGTGAAAGGTGGTAAAGTCGTTGCTGAGCCCTTGGTTGATCAGACATAACAGACTTTCCAAAAAATCCTAATCACTACATTGTCCTCGTTTTTCTTCTTCTTTTAAGTGTGAATTAGGGGACGTTTGACTGTTATTTCAAATAGGTCGAACGTCCGTGTAAAGATATCCTCGCTGACGAGAGAAAGAAATAGTTGTAGGCTATATTGTTAAATAAAAACTTGTCTATCAGGTTTCGCGGCATTTTTATGCAACATGATGCTTGTGGCTTTTCTTTGCCATCCTACATATTTTGATTACATGTTAAGATTTATATTTTCATTTTATATAGTTTTTGTATAAATTGTTTTCCCACCCATTACGACGATTGAAGGCTTACCTACATAAGGTCACATTTGAAAGACAATAAAAGTGTTCAACTCCAGGTCAATACTGATCGAACACGCAAACCCATTATCAAAAGCATTTTAAGGTTGTTTCTTTTATTTATTATTTAATGACTGCAATATGTGATTTGAACGAAATTTGCTTGCTGTTTCTAGCAAGGCGAGCAACGGTTTTTTATTTTCCTGGTTAGGGTTTTTGTTACGCCGAAAATGGGTGGTGTACGTATTCTTTACCTCCGCCGGTCAGCCTTCATCGGGCAGCTCTGTGGTCGAAGGCATCCTAAATGTGACCGTCTCGTCCTTTTGTAAATCTAGGACTACGCTGTGACTAATATGTCCTTCGTTTTATGTGACTGCTGATTGTAATTTGTGAGAGATTTGGCAGCTAATTCTCAGAGGATGAGTGACTTACATAGAGCTTCCTCAAAGGTTTTTGTAAATAAAACTGACAGAGGGCTAGGGCCTGCGAGGACTGAAAAAGACGAGGACAAATTACTATGTTAATAAAATTTAGATGTTTTTTCGACTTTTATAACTTGTCCAACTCAACTGAGAAGAATGGAGGATCCATGAAAAGATCCGAAAGGAATATAAAGATGGAAATTGTATTTAATCTTTTTATAAAGAGTTAGCGTGGGGTATCCCCTAATATTTTGGTGGCGATGGCAGTTATATAAAGAATTACAAAGAATTAAAATTATAGTTTTAGTAAAAAGAGAGACAAGCTCAAATTTTAATATTGATTAAATGCGAAAAGCAATCAAAAATGAGTCTCGGACGTCACAGTCAGCGATTCTTTTGCTCTCTCCCACATCCAGGATGGTGCGGTAAATCGGGGGGGGGGGTGTCACTGCTTCCGTAGCCGAACGGAGCAGAAGTATCAGGACCTGTGGAGTTTGAGACGTTTGGAGGGATTGGGCCACTAACCGCGAGGCGTTTGTTATCGTTGGCGGTTCGCCTCACCGAAGTATCAGGTGATGCCCCGTGAGGGCGCTTGGCTTTTCCAACGTCTTAGCCTCGCCATTGACCCTGGTAATGCTGCAAGTGCTGGTTTGCGATCAATAGGTCGACTTTGCCTCTCTTCCTTTCGGGGTCGATAAATTAAGTACCAGTTACGCACTAGGGTCGATGTAATCGACTTAATCCCTTTGTCTGTCATTGTTTGTCCCCTCTATGTTTATCCCCTTGTGGGCAATAAAGAAATAAGAAGCACTAAGTGCTGTATCGATGTTTCTTTTTTCCATTTTCCTTTTTTCTCTTTCTTTTCTTTGTAAAAACTGTATTAGTGTACTCCGAACATGTTTCGGTCATACTGGACCTCCTTAACGAATCTTAATTTAACCGTTACTGCCTTTATTAAATGACGATAGTATATCGGATTTTTCTGAATGAATGCGTGTCATTATAACACTTTACTAGTGAAATTAACCATTTATCATACATACAATAGTGTGGGTTTCCCAAATAGTTAAAAATTGCAACAAGCTGTGTACTATTGATATATAATCCTTAAATAACAAAACTATTTAAAGAACAAAGGTGTGCGTATGGAAATAAACTAGACTCCACATCAGTGTTACTTATTTTATCAAAGCTCTCGTGATATTTACTGAAAATCGTGGGGTCGAAAAGCTGATGGTTTTAACTTTTTTTTTTTTTTTTTGAAATTCTGTAATAGAATTCCAAAAATCATTCAGCGTTACTCATGAAATACTTAACGTTTCTATGTTCAAATCCCAATGCGATCAACTTGAGCCTTTCATCTTTTAGAGATCGATAAAAATAAAGTGACAGTCAAGAAATTGGGGTAGATTATCAACTAAACCCCTTTTCCTCGAAATTACTGACCCTTCTGCTTAAATTAGAAACAATTATTATTTGAGACTCATATAGTTAATTTTCTTTTAGAAGTTTAGAACTAATAAACTGTTAGAGATTTTTTTCATTTCGTGAATAAAGGGAAGCCCGTTTGTGTATCTACCAACCTTGCCTCACTAGTTTATGTCCCGGTTGAAAAGCAGTCATAAAACATCTAGTTAAGGCTAACTTACTTCATATGTTGACTCGACGAATTTTACAATGTTAAAACATATACACATTTTGAAATAAAAGACACATTCAGCTCATAATTTCATCTGAATAGTGTTTCTTACACTGTATTCCCCCGTTTACTAGTCAACTATTTTCCCTTCCACGCCCTCCCACAGTATCTGATAAGCAAAAATGTAGTCTTTGTTTACAACAGTTTATTACATAACATTAACGACTTTGTAACTAATTTCACAGTAATATCTTTAAAAAAAAATCAACATTAAGGAAAATAAACCTAGCATAAAACAGTGGAGATGATGAGTTGTAAAGAACTTTTCAACATAGAAAACGATTTCCCCTCACTGGAATTCCTCAATTTCCACCTGCAATCTTGAAATTTCCTCTCGGAGTGGGGAGGAGTTTCCCCACTCCTACACACATCTCTGGTTTAAGAATTGCCGAGTTAGAACAAGAAAGAGTTACTGTCTGCAGATTACAGTGAGTTAGTGAAAAGCATAATTAAAAATAAACTGAATTAAAAAATAAAAACTTAACCAAACTTCATCGTGTAAAAAAAAAAAGAAAACGAAGTAGGTGTCTTAAAATAGAAAGAAAGTAAAACGAATAGAAACAAAAACAAAACGGTGTTTGAAAGAGAGTATGAGAAGTTTGGAAGAGAAAATAGAAAATGTTAGTTATAATAAATAATTTAAGAAATAAACTTTTCACCTCTCACCTACTTCATAGAAGTTCAGTTTGCTCTTAGCTTCAACACGTTTCATAAACCAACTAACTTCTCTCTTTCTCTCTCACACACATATACATACATACATGTTCAGGTCTTACTCCGTCTTTTTAATCTTTCTTTTTCTCTTACTCCCTTTCACTCTCTTTCTCACACAGACTTTTTATCCTTTCTCTTTCTCTCACACTTGCATGAAGACATGCAATTGATCACATATATATACCCATATGTGTGTGTATTATAGATATATACATATATATTATAGTCACAAGTTTAGTGTCTTCCACACTCATTAACACTTTTTCTTCTCACCTCACTTCACCCCATACATAAACGGCCATTCAAGTTTACTCAGTTACACACGTCTTTCTGTAATCTCATATGCTCACTCCCTTACATATATATACATACTTACACATACACACATGTAACAAACCAGCTTTATCAGCCCAGCATTATTATCTGTACTTGTCTGTGAGAAATGGACGCAGCCAAGTTAAATATGAAGATAGCGAAAGACTACTTCACCAGTAGTCAAAATATTATTTTATTTCCTTCCAGAGACTTCGGGAAACGGAAATTTATCAGTTTGAGCTCAGAAAAGCAACGTGTTCAATCGGCGAAGGACACCCAAAACAACATGCGGTCTCGTAAGTAAACAATCCAAATTATTTTATTATAATTGCAAAGTTTTGCTTCTTTCGACCAACTACTGTTTTCAGTATTACCAATTTTCAACATCAATTGAAATACCAATGAATCTCTGCATTTCCTTTATAAATATACATAAAAGTTTGGCAATGCAAACAGGAAAAATAGAACTCAAAACATGTGTGCGTGTGTGTATATATATATATATATATATATATATATATATACACATGCACATATATACACATATATATATTCTAATGTCTTCTTCGTTGGTTTTGATTCCCTAACTATTGCGAAGGAACTGCAGAGATTTGGTAAACGAACATTTTTTTTTCTTTATTTTCTTTTCTCATTGGCATCAGACTTTGACCTAGTTTCATTTTTGATTGAAAGTATCTTTGGACTGTTTATTTACACGTAAACATAACTAGTCAATCGACATTTTTACACTCCTTGAGGGGCGATATCGGCTTCAGATTTCAAGCAGCAATTGTCAAACGAAACTCAGCTTGGGTGTCACACACACACACACACACACACACACACACATTCTAACATGATACTTATTTCTGTTTTCAGTATGTATAAACTACATCAAATTATTTGGGCTGCGTTTCTTATTACCTTCTGTAGTGCGTTCATTTCATTTCATATATATATATATATATATATATAACACACACACACACACACACACACACACACACACACACACACACACACACACACCTATGTAATATGTGTAGTGAGTATGTGTAATTATTTTAATAGATATAAGTGTTTATTTGTGTCGCCATCGTCATTTCTGCGCCGGTTTTTTCCACCCTGGCAGTGGCTGTGCGGAAGTTGTTGAAGCAGTATTCTTCAACTAAGCTACCTTCTCAAAGCTGCTTTTTTTCTTGTTGTTGTTATTGTTTTTAAAGTAAGGCAGTTTATTCCGCAACTTCATATGAATTGTCGAACTTTTTGTGTGGGGGGACCAGGCATAAACGCAATCTCGGCTAGCTAAACCTAATTGTTGCACACATACTTGCATGTGCACACACGAAAACGCACACGTGTGTGTGCGCGCGTCCTTAGGTATCTGGAAAGCCTAGCGGTAGACTAAGAACCAGATGGTTGGATATTATCCATAGTCTCAGTTGGTCATGCTTGAGAATCCATTCGCAAAGTCTAATGAAGCTGCTTCTGATAGGACCCAATAAAGGAGTCCTCTATCTCCACAAACATCCCAAGAATTGTGGGCTGCGCAGAGAAGATAGCTAGCTAGATATGTTTATATGTACACATGGACAGAATTTTGGAATAAATGTACTGTGTGTCCGTCATGAGAAAGGAAACGGGTAATTTTCAGTTTTTTTGGCATTTTCCTTCCCCCACTCCACCCTACTTTGGTAACATTTTCCTTTCCATGAGAGACATCTGACTGAAAACTCACACACAATACACAACAGGCCTCCACACGGCTTCCAGCCACTAAATTTCACCTCAAGCCACCTATCAACCTGTGGCCACAAAAGAAGCACCAGCTCGATGTGCCCGCCCCCCTGCACACTCACACACACACAGCAGGCGCTCATGCGGCAAATTTTGCCCTTAAAGCACCAGTATGCATGCGACCACAACAAATAATCACTTGCTCAAGGAAACAAACTCAAAACCAGGTGATTGCAAAACGAATTTCAAATATTTAAAGTCAAACAAGTAAATGAAAAATTACTTCATTGTTGAGCAGATTCTAAATATATCATTGGCTATTGTGGGACATGCCATTGCCAGACAAACATTGAAGTCACAGCTACTCTGCATTTCAGTCTAATAATAATAATAATAATTATAAATTTATTCATTTTTTTTGCTTGTTAAATTTTGTCCATATTTGGGCATCAAATTCAAGGATTTTAGTTGACCCTACCCTCTTTTAATACTATTTCTGGTGCTTTGGATTGCATTACCTATGTTCAGTCGTTTGCTAGATGAAGGCATCAGCATGTTCTATCCGCCAACCATGGTTTGATGTAGAGGCCATGAATTTGAGCTTGAGTTTATACTCATTAGATGAGCCTACTCTGCTACACTTGCTTGAGGAGTGCAGTTTTTACATTCTTACCTAGGAGGAGTCAAGTCGATTACATTGACCCCAGTGCTCAGCTGGTATTTTATTGACCCCCAACAGGAAGAAATGCAAAGTCAGCCTTGATGGAATTTGAACTCAGAACCTAAGGACATGAAATACCACTAAGCATTTTGCCCAGAATCCGGCATGCTAGCAATTCCACCAGCTCACCATCTGGTACTTACTTTATTAATATTGTCAGGAATAAAGTGCATGTTGTACTTGACATTAAAATATAACCCAGACAGGCTTAAATGCTGGTATTTTTATGTAGTCATGGCTTAATGGTGAAGATGTTCCCCTCAACTTCTTGGTTCCAAGCTTTGCTGCACTGCAGGTGCCCTCTACTACAATCTTCATAGTACTGGTCGCATAAGAAAGGCAGTTAATACATGCTGTAAAGAGGTTGGTATCAGAATGGCATCCAGCTGTAGAAACCATACCAAAGTAGATAGTGGAGCATGAGGCAGTCCTTAAAAGCCTTTGGATCCTGTGAAACCATCCAGTCCATGCAACATAGAAAGTGATATTAAATGATAATGATATATATCAACCACTGTAGAGTGGTTGGCATTAGGAAGGTCATCCAGCCATGGAGACCACATTAAAGCTGATATTGGAACTAGATACAGTCCTGCAGTCCACCAGATCTTGTCAGACCATCCAACCCATACCAGCCTGGAAAATAGACATTAAATGATGATGTTATATAGTGCTGGTGCCACGTAAAGCAGCACACAGCCAACCCTGTAAAGTGGTTAGTATTAGGAAGGGCCCCAAAAAACGATGCCAGAACAGTCAGTGGAGCTTGGTACAGTCCTCCAGTTTGCCAGTATGGAAAACAGATGTTAAATGAGGATGATGATGATACATATATATATATATATATATATATATATATATATATATATATATATATATATATCTATATATCTTGGGTGCCAGTGCCACATGAAATGCACCTGTGCCAGTGGCATGTAACAAACACGAACCACACTCTGTAAAGTAGTTGGCATTAGGAAGGGTATCCAGCTGTAGAAACCATGCCACAGCAAATAATTGGAGTTTGGATAGCTCCATATCAACCCATGACAGCATGGAAAACAGATAATTATTATTATTATTATTATTATTATTTTGAATGCGAACATTAAAATGAAATATTTTTGTTTTTGAAATATTTTGTTTATACTGCAAGCACTTTTCATTATTGAAAATACTACTTTAATTATCTAATGTGAAGATTAAATTAATAAATAATCAATAAGGATTATGATACGTAAATACTGCCATTATTGAAATTTAAGCACAAACTGAACGAAATAAATACTCTTCTCGTGTATTCTAAGTATTACAATGAGCTGCTGCTGTACGAGGGGGGGGGGGGGGGCGGGGATGCTGAAAAGTTCTTGGCTTTAAGGATATTGCAAAGGGTCTGGTTGGGGAACCAACCTTCTGAGTTCTTTTACAGGGTTTAGAAAAATAACGGACTGCTGCATTAAGTGTATGAATCTGAGAGAGGAATCTGTTAAAGAAACTCATAATTAACTGCTCCTCTTGTATTTTCTTTTACTCAAAGCCAGGAATTTTTCAGCACCTCCTCGTATACGTTTCTGTTAAAAGAATCGATGTTTTCGGTAATAAATGCACAAACATACCTCGACATACATCGTTCCAAGTTACATCTTTTTTGACTTCATCATCTTTTTCTTTTAAAGAAATTAATGGAATAAACCAAGTTCAACTAAAGTCAATTTATCTGGCTTTACATTGATTTCAGCAAACATAGGCGCAGGTGTGGCTGGGTGGTAAGAAGCTTGCTTTCTAACCACATGGTTCCAAGTTCAGTTTCACTGTGTGGCACCTTGGGCAAGTGCCTTCTAGTATAGCCTTGAGCCAAACAAATCCTTGTGAGTGGATTTGGTTGACGGAAACTGAAAGAAGCCCATTGTATGTGTGTGTATACACATCTGTGTTTGTCCTCCATCACCGCTTGACACAACTGGTGTGGGTGTGTTTATGTTTTTGTAACTTAGCAATAGAATAAGTACCTGGCTTAAAGAAAAAAAATAAGCGCTGCGTTCAATTCATTCAGCTAAAAATTCTTCAAGGTGGTGCCCCTGCATGGCTACAGTCTAATGACTGAAATGAAATAAGTAAAAGATATTTAAAAGAATAAAAATATTTAAAAAACCCAAAACTTAATACTGAAGTGGAAAAATCAAATACGATGCATGTGAAAATATGTACAACCCACTTATTTATTTCTTTACTGCCCACAAGGGGCTAAACATAGATGGGACAAATGAGGACAAAGGGATTAAGTCGATTACATTGACCCCAGTATGTAACCGGTACTTATTTAATTAACCCCAAAAAGATGAAAGGAAAAGTCAACCTCAGCGGAATTTGAACTCGGAGCGTAACAGCAGACGAAATACTGCTAAGCATTTTGCCCGGCATGCTAATGATTCTGCCAGCTTGCTACCCTCCAGACATGAGCTAATGAATTTAAAAAGAATTTTTTTCATGTTGTCCTTTTCCAAGTCAAGTTACATATCTTGGAGCCAGTTACTGGCTTAACTTGAATTATGTCTGTATTTAAATGGAAATATGAACACTTACATCCTGCGTTATATTAAGGTCAACAGCAGTAATTCCATAGACATACATTTGCCAATTATGCCAAATATTCATTATATTTTTCTAATGATTTATGGCACTTTAACTAACTGGCACCCTCCATTGATCGCGATAAGGGTTCCAGTTGATCTGATCAACGGAACAGCCTATTCGTGAAATCAGTGTGCAAATGGCTGAGCATTCCACAAGCATGCATAGCCTTAACATAGTTCTTAGGGAGATTAAGCATAGCACACCGAATGTGAAAAAGCTGGCCCTTTGAATTACAGGTACAATTCATTTTTGCCAGCAGAGTGGACTGGCGCAATGTGAAATAAAATGTGTTGCTCAGGAATACAACACACCACCAGGAATCGAATTCATGACTTCACAATTATTAGCTGAATACCTGAACCACAAAGTCACCTTTCTTCACCAGTATGGCATTTTGTTGAAAAACAGTCCATCAAAATACAATTGAACAAAATCAAGCAATTGGTCGGTCATACTTGCTCAAATCAACAATTTAATTACAGAACTGTTCAAATTATATCAAATGGACGGTCAACATCTATTGACAAGGTTGCAAAAGCAGCAAAAATTTTGGAAGAAAAAATATAAATGATAAATGAGTGGAAATTGAAGAGACATTAATATAAACTACACCAGTTTTTTAGATTGTACATATCTGCACACATACCCACAACTTACATGCGTGTGCATATGCATGCACAAACTATTCTGTAATAAATTGTCAAGGTGTCAGTCGCTCTCTGACAGGTTTATGATTGAGCCTGTAGCAGTGGAGACTTCCAGCATTCTTGGACCTCCAGACCATATCCCTGCTCACTGCTATCAGGGCAAAGATGGCTATCTACAAGTGTGAACTCTGTGAATCAGAATGGCTGTTCCAGTGCATCTTCATCTCTATCCTCTAAGGCAACACCTTTTCCATTTTGTCTGCTGGGACCATGAGGTGATTTGAATTACTGGAAACTGTATGCTCCACTCCTTAATGTAAATTTACTATGAAAAATAGTCACAATGTTTAACTCTTAAAAATTCAGTTTACTTTGTTAAATGTAACACTTATTTATTCAGACTATTCATGCATTATCGCATAGCTTTGAGATTTTGATTGAGAGATTGTCTGCTTTTAGTGTGACATTGTAGGGTAGGTGTGAGAAATTCTATTGGCCAGTTTGAACATAAAGTAAATGGAATATTTTGGCTGGATATAGCCGGTTTACCCTGTCAAATGTAATACTTATTTATTCAGATTACCCTATCAAATGTAATATTTATTCACGTTTTGAATTAATCATGCATTATCTCATAGCTTCGAAATTTTGATGATATGATTGTATATTTTTAGAATGACATTGTAGAGTAGATGTGAGAGGCCAGATCTGGCTAGTTTGAGCATAAAATAGGTTGAATATTTGGGCCAGGTATGGCCTGTTTAAATGCTAAAGGGTTAAAAAAAGGAAAGGAATATTCTTTTTTATTCTAGGTACAAATTTTTGGGGAGGGGAGCCAGTTGATTAGATCGACCCCAGTACGCAACTGGTACTTAATTTATCGACCCTGAAAGGATGAAAGGCAAAGTCGACCTCTGCAGAATTTGAAGACAGACAAAATACCATTAAGCATTTTGCTCAGCATGCTAATGTTTCTGCTAGCTCACCACTTTAAAGGAAACGAATATTGATGCACAGACTGTTAAATATGAAGAGATGGAGCCAATGAAGAACCCTCTAACTTTCTAACTGTTTGAAAATGGTTGGCATTAGGAAGGAATCAAGCCATATAAAGAATGCCAAAACAGACATTGGAGCTTGACAACGCCTTCTGATCTGTTGGATCCTGTCAAACTATCAAACCAATGCCAGTATAGAATTCAGATGATGAATGTAACAATTTAACCCTTTTTTATAATTTTGAAAAAAAAAAAAATATTTTTTACGATAATTCTTTTGATTCTTGACTCAAACAACAATTAATTTGATCAAGGCTTTTTTTTTTTTGCTTTGTCTTTTTTTTTCTGCAGTTAAAGTGTTTTTGATAAATTGTATATCACTCAACCTTCACTCTTATTTCAAGAAGTATCCTAGATTGTAGATTGTATTGTTTAATAAGTGACTAATTGCAGAGAAATTCTACTTATAACCGTTGATATGAAAATAATCCAGAAGATAAAACTGACATTGATAGCAATAAAACTATCTTTTATTCTTTTTTTATTTTTGTTGTCTGGACAATAATTTGTACTCTAATTGGATACCATATGCACATAATTCAAGCATAATTTATATTCCATGAAATTATGCATTGGGTGGAGGAGTTGAACTTTTTACTTCCTGAAAATTTTAGATGCTCTATTTCATTTGATTGAGATTCTTAGAGAAAAATATTTTAAAGGATTAAGATTTTTTTTTTTTCACAATGTTAGCTTTATGGTCACATATACTTTTACAACCTTCACAAGTCAAGTTAAGAACTAACTTTAAAATTTGCTTCTTTTTTATTTTTCTTCGCTTATGGTGCATGAACTTGTTCTATGTATCTTAAACAGCAATTATGATAAATCTAAGCACTTCCTTCTGTACATCATAACATTTAAAGGAAAGTCAGTGCATGTTAAACATGAGAAAGATTTTTACTGAAACTTCATAGCCCATGTATAGTCATGTGCATTAGTGCAGAGTATATACGATTAAATACTGTGTGTGTGTGTGTGTGTGTGTGTGTGTGTGTGTGTGTGTGTGTGTGTGTGTGTGTGTGACTCTTGTCCTGGACCATGAGTAGCCACAAGTGTTATTAAATCTTGAATTGTATGCAACCACAATTCGAATGGTGCTGTTGTTTGGGAATGTAAAACATGAACTAAGCACTTTTCTGTATGAGAAAATTTTTAGTGGCTTATGACGTAGTGGTTAAGAGCGCAGGCTCTAACCCCAAGATTCTGAGTTCAATTCCAGGCAGTGACCTAAATAATAATAATAATAATAATAATAATAATAATAACAACATCGAAAAATACCTTAGGAATGAGAGCCCAGGTTTCAAATTTCTCCAAGACACCTGATGAAGGCTGGAGGGTATATCAACCAAAACATTGTGTTAACAACAAACAAGATGAGGACAAATATCCTTCAAATGTAAATAATGTACATAATTCCTCATCTCTTTAAATATAGAACTATATCTCTAATAGTTAAGAATTTGGTGATGTTATCCATTAATGATTCATTTATTAGCTAATAGTGATTTTATAAAAGAAAGAGAGCTTAGACTTAGAGAAAATATATATGTCAGTGTCCTCTGTACACACTAGATAGATATCTAAGTAATATCAGGATTTATTGATTCTGAACAGGAGTGGATGGCTGCATATTTGATCATTGCATCAACACTTTCATTAGTAACATGGTCTCCACAAACCTTTGAATTTTGAAGCAAAAACCTGTTGAATATTTTCTTCAAGAATTTCCTGACAAAATTTTTTGTCAGGCTGAACAATGAAACCAGAAGATATGCAAGTCAACAGGGCAATGATGAAGATATATCTCAGAATGCTTTTTCCAAGTTGCAGAGACTATTGGAACAAAAATTCCGTTCTGAGACAGAAAAATCAATGCCCAAGAATCAATAGCTTGTAAATACATGTGTAAACACTTATATGTAATCAGCTTACCTGGGCAGGTGAAAGTGACATGACAACAAGTAAAAACCACATTCACAATGTACACCAATATAATTGTATACTTCGTTGAAGTACTGCTGGTGTTTAGGGAATGAAGTCTCAGTCTTAGCATGTTGTTGTATGTGTACATCACTGTAGGAGCTCGTGTTGGGGAGGCATTGTATTTGAGAAGAGAGATGCCATGCTTGAACAAGACAACAACCTCCATGTATGTGTGTAAATGTCTATACATTTTTGTGAGTGTATGTATGTATATATATATATTCATATGTATGTATGATAGATAAATAGATAGATATCTTGTCATTATCATTGTTTAACACCAACCTTTTCATGCTTAAATAAGTCTGGAATTTTTACAGTTAGATGCCTTTTCTGTCACCAACCCTATTTCCCCATGGCTGGATATATTGTCATGGAAGATTGGAAATGAGCAATATCATTAAAGCTATCATATAATCTCAAGACTGGGTACACATGCACACACACATGACATATATTTATGTATATACATACAAGCTTCTTTCAGTTTCCATCTACCAATCTACCAAATCCACTTACAAGGCTTTGGTGAGCCTGGGGCTTTAGGAGAAGACGCTTGCCCCAGGTGCCACACAGTGAGACTGAATCCGAGATGGTATAGTTAGGAAGCATGCTTCTTAAGCACACTGCCAAGCCGGCATCTGTGTGTGTGTGTGTGTGTGTGTGTGTGTGTAATATACGAGTAACCTTTATGAAACCTGTTGCTTGTAGTTAACATGGAATATTGAGGTTAGAGTCTATGGAATTTAAGTTATGTATTGCTTAAAATGTGTGGAAAGTTATGTACTGTAATTAAACAAATAGAAATATATGATGCTAGCTTGTGTATATTGAAAGTATATTTACCAATCAGTGCATTACCTGCAGACTGGCAATTGTGTTATTCACAATGGAACAATTTATAAAATAAAGACCTATTTTTAAAGATACAAACAATGAAACACAAATGCTGAAGAAACAAATATTAATTTACTCTTGTTAAGAAAGAATAAGGACAGATCTAAATGGAAGCGAATCCCCCGACATGTCATGTAATGTTATGTATAGGGTCTACCCCTCTGGCAAGTCCTAGACATGTTATGGATTGGGTCTGTCCCTCTGGCGAATCCCCAACATGTCATGTAACGTTATGGATTGGGTCTGCCCCTCTGGCGAATCCCCAGCATGTCATGTAATGTTATGGATTGGGTCTGCCCCTCTGGCGAATTTACGGCGTCATGTAATGTTATGGATTGACCTTGCCCCTCTGGCGAATATCTGACATGTCATGTAATGTTATGGGTTGGGTCTGCCCCTCTGGCGAATCTCCAACATGTCGTGTAATGTTATGAGTTGGGTCTGCCCCTCTGGCGAATCCCCAACATGTCGTGTAATGTTATGGAATGGGTCTGCCCCTCTGGCGAATATCCGACATGTCATGTAATGTTATGGGTTGACCCTGCCCCTCTGACTAATCCCCGGCATGTCATGTAATGTTACCTGGTCAAATTCTCCTTTTGCCCTTCTTTGACATTGATAAAATAAGTACCAGATAAAGTATTAAAGTTGATGTAATCTAATCCTCCAGTATGACCACAATCCATTGACTGAAACCAGAAAAGGAGCTTGTGTGTGTGTTGTGTATGTTGTATACTACATATGTATATGAAAAGATATATATGTGTGTGTGTGTATGTAGATCGGGTTCAGGACCATTTTTTATCTATAGACCCCTTCAATTACTATTCTGTTCTTTGAACCCTCGTAGCCAATTGATGTTTAAAAACTAGTCTTATAGAAATGTCTTTCAAAATTCCTATTTTGTTTTCCACACATTAATTTGTGTAGGTTGAACTGTGTAAAATGTCAGAGAAAGAAACCTACCTGTTTCCTGCAATACATACCAGTATATACATATAAAGCAAAATTTTTTAGGGGCCCTTAAAATACTATTGTGGATCCCCAATTTATTATTCTTTTTGCATAGACCCCCCCCCCCCAAAAAAAAATTTATATGGACCCTCAGGGTCCGTATGGACCCAGGATGAGAACCAGTAGTGTTGATAGACAGGTGTGTGTGTGTTGTGGAATAAGAGAAAAGAGTGGAAGCGATTCTGGGGAATGTCATCCAACAACTTGCAGACAATCTTTGTTTTAGTATGTGTGTGTGTATGTATATTACTCACAAGTTCTGCCCACCCTTTACAGTTTCCCTGTTCTAATTATTTCTCAGCCATAACCTAGTTATCTGCTGTAATTAATGCACATAGTAACATATCAACACACCAAGTTTTGGTGACATAATTCTCTATAATTTCCCAAAGAATTACAAAAGTGGCATTGTTTATCTTGAAATATGTTAAGTACATCAGTTTCATAGGAAATAGTAAACAGAAAAGGCTGTGTAATTTACATTCCATCAATGTGCAGATATGACTGTGATTAAGAAGCTTGCTTCATAATCACATGGCTTTGAGTTCAATCCACTGCATGGGCACCTTGGACTAGAGTCTTCTTTTTTGGGGCCTCATCATTTTTATTTAACGTCTGTTGTCCATGCTGGCATGGGTTGGATGGTTTGACCAGAGCTGGCAAGCTAGAAGGCTACACCAGACTCCAGTCTAATTTGCCATGGTTTCTATAGCTGGATGACCTTCCTAACACCAACCACTCCAAGAGTGTAATGGGTGCTTTTACATACCACTGGCATGAGTGACATTTGTGTGACACCAGTATCTGCCACGACAGCAATTTTACTTGGCTTGATGGGTCTTCTTCTCAAGCAAGACATGAGGCCCAATGCTCAAAAGGTGCTTTTTACATGCCACCGGCATGGGTGTCAGTTACAGGACACCAGCATCAGCCACAGCTACAATTTCACTTGACAGGTTTCCTCAAGTACAGCATATTACCAAAGGTCTCAGTCATTAGTCATTGCCTCTGTGTGGCCCAAAGTTCAAAGATCATGCTTCACCACTTCATCCCATGTCTTCCTGGATCTACCGCTACCACAGGTTCCCTCCACCGAGATTGACACATCTTTACACATCTGCTTGGTGGCATGAAATCACCACTCCTTCAGACACACCCAAAGACCATCATAGTTTGAGGGAATTTGTTTTTCATGATGTCCATGTTACATCTTTCAGCCTTTTTAGTGTTCACGGTGCATTGAGCAGCAGTCATGATGTCAGCATTTTGATACCTGACACGGGTCATGATACAGGTAGCTCTTTTCAAATATTCAGGTGGCTTCCAGTCATGCATGTCGGTTAACTTTTTCTCATCTATGACTTTAATCTTTAAGCTCTTCATTGCTGTTTACTGTTCACCAATACATCAAGCTGCCCCTAAAAAAAGGAGACATATAAAATCATCAGACTCAGCTCGAAGACACTTGCCCAAGGTGCCATGCAGTGGGACTGAACCCGGAACTATGTGGTTGGGAAGCAAGCTTCTTATCACACAGCCACACCTAGGCCTTGTTCAAGAAGAAATTAAAATCCGGGGGGGGGGGTGTCATGTAAAAAAACGCATGTTTTTTGTTTTTTTTTAAGTAATCTGCTGTTAAGTACTTCATTAAATAAATGAAATAAATAAAAGAAAGAAGAAAGCATACACATATAGCATCCTTTATTCACTGTATTTAGTCTTACTTTGAAATTAATCCTTGTGGTATAATAATGGGGTTTTTTGCAGCTGCTCCCCACTCCTAAGTTAAGGTTAATTCAACGTATTAAATATGTTAATTGGAAATAATTGTATGATAAGGAAAAGAATGTTAGTAAATGATTTATATTGTTTTAGCTAGAAACTGTTATATGCTGAAGAAAAGAATATTAGTGACTGACTAAAAATTTTTTAATTACTATTCCAGTAAGTAATGGAGATAACTTTAGACATGTTTCGGTATTATCAGACCTTTTCAGTGAAGTATTGACTTCACTATATTTACTAAAGTAGTGATGAGGAAATCGCTAAATAAATGTACAGTGTATGTACACTTAGCTAGTACAAAAAAAGTTTATAGTTTAGAGAGTAAATTTACTCAGCAACGTCATTTGTATGAAAAAAAATAGTTATGTTAATTTTAACATATTTAAAACAGTGAGCATATATTATAAACTGGACAGTTTGATTGTTTGAGAGAAAGAGAGAGATGAACAAATATTTTAACAGCTGTTAGAACTTTTAATTAATTACTGTTGTTGATTAGTTCACCTCCTTTAGTCATTCCTTGTCCAGCAAACCTATAATCAACAATGTCACAGCTATGACCATTCTAACTTTTTTTTCTTTGTAGACATTGTATATCTAGATCTATATTAACCAGTCCACACCACCACCTTTTTAATTAAAGGCAGTTGGTAAGATGGGATTTGAGATTTCGATTGCTATATCTAGCAAGCCATGTGGCCACATAGATGCTTTCTCTTTGCTGTCAGCTTTTAGCCGGTATTATAAACTGGTCATCACTTGTGCCCTGTGAAAATTTATCAGAAAGATTAATAAAATACACTTCATTGTTGAAAGTTTGACTGATTAGTTTGTAGTACTTCATTTGTTGTTGTCTGACTTGGTTCTTCAAAGTCCAAATTGTAATGCAGATTGGCATTATCTTTTGCATTGTTTCTGGTCAATAATAGACAACCTGTGCTGAAGGATAGTATTGAGAATTTGGAAGTGAATGTCATAATCTTTCTATCTCTACATAGTGGAGGCATTTGGCTTAGTGGTTAGGATGCTGGACTCTTGATCATAAGATTGTGGTTTCAGTTCCTGGACTGGACGATGTCTTGTGTTCTTGAGCAAAACTCTTAATTTCATGTTGCTGGTAAAAGTGAGTAATCTTGTGATGGACCAACGTCCTGCCCAGGGAGGAATGTATACACCAGAGTAACTAGGAAACTAGACCATCATCATCATCATTTAATGTCCGTTTCCTCTGTTGGCATGGATTGGATGGTTTGACAGAAGCTGCCCAAGCTCCATGTCTATTATGACATGGTTTCTACAGCTGGATGCTCTTCATAACACTAACCAGCTTAGTGTGTTCTGAGTGCTTTTACACAGCACTTGCATGGGTGCGTCTACATGGCATCAGCACCCATAAGCCTGCAAGATAGGAATGCTCAGCTGGAAAGGGATGCAAGGACAATCACACTTAGTTTGACATGTCTTTTCAAGCACAGCAAACTGCCTGGTGTCTCAATCTCTGGTCATCCCCTCTGTGAGTCCCAATGTGTCTGTAGATTCTTTCTCCCCACTTCATCCCATGTCAAGCATTACATCTGACACAGAATGCTTAAGGGTGATTGATTAAGTATACCAGCCATTGAACAGGCTTCTGCACAGTTTCCTTGTTGACTCAGTTTTATTCACAGCTTGGGTCAATTCAAGGCTTTTGTAATTGACATTTACCCGAAACCCCCATGCAGCAGGATTGAACCCAGCATCATGTGATGACTAAGTGAAATTCTGAAACAGCTCATCACGTCACCATGCATGTGCCCCGTTAAGTAATAAAAGCAAACAAATAATTAATTATACTTTGCTCTCCCTCGTTGAGTGGTATCTTTCTGTGGTATTTATTGATCTGTTTCACAGACAGATAGACTGTGATAGCAAGTATTAAGCTGAGATACAATACAAGCCAGCAACCTTTCTGCTAGTAAGCTATGTTATCATCTCAGCTATCTGATTCTATTATTTTATGTGACAATTTAAAAAAAAGAAAATTTTCTTTTTGTACTTTTTCATTATTATTCTGCATCACGTCATGAATACAGACATACGTACCTCAATATATATCAGTAATCGGTTCCATGCCATGTGACTTGACTTGAAAAATGATGTAACACAGAAAAACATTTTTAAAAAAATGTATTAGTTCATATCTATTTTAATAAATGATTGGTTCATATTTTTGTATGTATTTTTATTCGATTTGTTTTTTTTATATTTTTTCACTTCAGTATTGTGTTTTAGATACATTTAAAAAAATTTTTAAGCTTTTAAATATGTTTGCTGAGATTGCCATAAAGTAAGATAAATTAACTGAAGTTGAGTTTTATTTTCTCCATTAATTTCTTAAACAAATACAGGTGTAGATGTGTGGTAAAGAAGCTTGCTTTCCAACCACATGGTTCTGGGTTCAGTCCTACTGCATGGCACCTTCGGCAAGTGTCTTCTACTTTAGCCTCAGGCTGACTGAAGCCTTGTAAGTGGATTTGGTTAATGGAATTAAAAGAAGTTCATCATATGTATATATATATATATATATATATATATATATATATATATATATATATATATATTGAAAAAAGCCGTCAGAATTTTGGAATAACTTCTTTCATTTATTTTACAAATATATTAGCGCTTTTGTTCGTCTTTCAAACTTGTCAAATATAATTCTGTGAAAATACAGAGATCTTGCTTATTTATATAAAACAGGTGTTTTTTGGGGTTTTGTTTATAACAGAACATTGTTTCTTTTTTTTTTTTTTTTTCTTTCTTTTTTGGGGGTGAGGCTTTGGAGTCATAAGTACGTAAGTACACAGCAAGAGGTATATTCTTCTCACTGCTGCTTTGCAGGGCTGTCTATAAACCCTTGGGCAAATCAATGCATTGATCCCTAAAGTATCTATTTATTGGCAACAAGCCACAGTATACTTAGATCAGAATCGGGCCTGTAGACCTGTGGAGCCCCTGGGCTACTGCCTTAAGATGGTATTGCTGCTTTGTCTGATCATCAGCCAACTTCCGGTTTTTCCTCCAGCTTCCTTCTCTGTCCATTCTTGGATGTAGCCCAACCATCTACTTCATAGCTTTATAAATACATTTCTTACTAGGCAGCAGGAGTGGGATGGGGGTGTTCTTTGAAAATTATTGAACATAGAATTCTCAAGAATTATTTTAAAAAGAAAAAAACAAACAAATAGTGCCACTGTCTTTTATTATTGAGCAGATGTGATCTGTTGAAATAGCAGCTAAATTTTTCGTGAATCACATCAAACCATTTATTCCTCTCTACCCCTACTCCAGCACCCCACCCCAAGAATAGAATTGAGAAAACTAAAACGGAAAAAAGCCCATACTCATAGATATATAAAGTGACAGGATAGTCATGGCTGGAACAGATTTGATCATAGGTCAGCTCATTTAGCGTGTGACCTGTGGCTAAAAAGTATTTCCCAGTATCCCTCGACACATTTTAAAACAGACTGGAGAAGAAAATAAATATCTGTTTATTACATGTTAATACACTCTCCATCTCTTACCCCTTCACCTCTGGAGAAGATAAGCAAGGCATTTGACTATTTGCTGCTGTTCTCTCTCTCTCTCTTTCTCATCAAAATATTTAACATGCCATTAGCATATCAACACAAGTAGGTTGGAGTAATGTTTACATGAAATAAGTCAAGTGAATCTGTGGTATGAATTTAAATAAAATCATGATGGAGGATTCTAAGAATTCAAATACTAACATTTTAAAATATGATTATATCATAGAACCAGAGGAGGAGGAGGAGGTGGTAGTTGTCATCGTCATCATCTCGGGCAGATTGGTATCAAAAGGGGTTATAAACTTTGCTGTGTTTATAGTTTGATCTATCAATCTTATATCTAAAGCTACATGGTTACATAATAAACTAAAAAAAATATGCACAACTTAACTCTAATAATCACTTTTTAATCAATATAAAGAAAGGAAGTATATGATATCATCATAAACTTTTATCATCATCATTTTTAGGCTGTACAGGTCACAGCTTGTATATATATTGACATAACTATATTGATTTCTGTTCATCAAGATATTGGTCTTCCCCATAAATTTTATAATTCATACCCACACCTATTTTCCAGTTGATGTTTTGTTTATGCTAGACTGTTTTTCCTACAGTATTGCTGTTTGTTATGCGCTGAAGGGATTTTTTTTCTTCATCTTCAGTTAAGTATCCATGTAGCAACCTAATATCAATTTAGTCACTTTCAATTAATGACTCACCATCCTACGTCAGTATATCTTCTGTCTTCTACTTGTGTCAGTCATTGGACTGCAGCCATGCTGGGACTCTGCCTTGAAGGATTTTAGTTGAACCGATTGACTTCCCCGTAGTTATTTTTAAGTTTGCTATTCATTCTACTGTTCACTTTTGACAAACTACTGAGTTATGGGGACATAAAGAAACCAACAACCACTGTCATGTGTTGTATGGCTGGATGCCCTTCCTAGGACCAACAATTTTACAAAGTGTACTGGTGCTTTTTACATGACACCATCACCAGTGATTTATACATGGCAACAGCATAGATGTTTTTAACATAGCACTAGAAAGGTGGATGTTGAAACAACAACAACAACGACGATGATGATGATGATGATAACCGAGTTTAAACAGACTTCCAACCTTATTGTAGCTTAGAAAATGATGATAAAAAAATTTAAAAACATATACAACATTCTGTGAAAGAAAAGATTGCATGTAGCAGGAGAAAAGATAAACTAGACTCTTTTATGTTGTTGATTATGACTCATGGGAGAATTGAAGTGAGATATTCATTTCGAGAAAATGTCATAGGTTCTTGTATTGTGTAGGTCTTCATTTAAAATTGCATCTGCAATAGCTTAAGGTAGAAACATAATGTTAGATATATCAGCAGAATAATTCATGATTGCTGATCTAACCTTTTGTTGCATGTGAAATTTTAAATATTACTGACTTCTTTGCACATGAGAAGATTTGATGCTAATTTGGTATGGCAATTACGAATTAAAAGTTGGAATAAGTGTAGAGGTGGTAAACATTCTTTTATTCTTTTGCTTGTCTCAGTCATTTGACTGTGGCCATGCTGGAGCACCACCTTTAGTCGAACAAATTGCTCCAAGGACTTATTCTTTGTAAGCCAGTACTTAATCTATCAGTCTCTTTTGCCGAACCACTAAGTTACAGGGACGTAAACACACCAACATCGGTGGGGAGACAAACACAGACACACAAATATATATATATATATACACACA
Source organism: Octopus bimaculoides (assembly GCF_046866305.1). Taxonomy (NCBI): domain Eukaryota; kingdom Metazoa; phylum Mollusca; class Cephalopoda; order Octopoda; family Octopodidae; genus Octopus; species Octopus bimaculoides. The sequence goes on from NC_142943.1 coordinate 58,722,393, forward strand.
TGTGGCCGTTTTCGTGCGAGTGACACGTAAAAGCACCCACTACACTCTCTGAGTAGTTGGCGTTAGGAAGGGCATCCAGCTGTAGAAACTCTGCCAAATTAGATTGGAGCCTGGTGTTGCCATCCGGTTTCACCAGTCCTCAGTCAAATCGTCCAACCCATGCTAGCATGGAAAGCGGACGTTAAACGATGATGATGATGATGATGATACATACATACAATGGGCTTCTTTCAGTTTCTATGTACCAAATTCACTCACAAAGCTTTGGTCGGCCCAAAGCTATAGTAGAATACACTTGCCCAAGGTGCCACACAGTGAAACTGAACCTGGAACCATGTGATTAGGAAGCAAACTTCTTACTACAAGTAGATTTTTTGAGCTTTATATCAGTTTAAAATTACAATTTCATGGTAGATGCACAACTGATATCCTGGTAACATATTGACTCCTGACCCATTTAATAATTCATGCATTAAATGTACATCTATTTTGCAAGCATTAAAACTAGTTTATATATAATGGCTTCTGTAAGAAGTTTCATGTACTAAGCCGGTGGTCCTCAACCAGGGTACATATGAGATTTTCTTGTTCAAATTTGTGGTAAGAAGCTTGCTTCACAGCCACATGGTTTTAGGTTCAGTTCCACTGTATGGCACTTCGGGCAAGTGTCTTCTACTATAGCCTCAGGCTGACCAGTCTTGTGAGTGGATTTAGTAGACAGGAACTAAAAGAAGCTTGTCATGTGTATGTATGTATCTGTATGTATGTGTGTGTATATGTATGAATTTGTATGTATGTGTGTGTGTATGTATCTGTGAGTGTGTCCCACCAGCACTTGACAACCGATGTTTGTGTGTTTACATCCTCATGACTTAATGGTTTGGCAAAAGAGACCAATAGAATAAATACCAGGTTTAACCAAAAAATAAGTACTGGAGTCAGTTCATTCGACTAAAACAAATTGTTCAAGGTGGTGCCCCAGCATGGCCACAGTCTAAAACTGATAAAATAGATTGGTTATACTTCTACAACATACAAAATATTTGAATTTTGTTTTTTATATAATTTCTAATAATTTTTAATCATAAAACTATGGTACAATTTATTTTTAATTCATTGAATGGCTTTGGAGGTCCAGGGGAGTAAAATGGGGATCAGTGGGGTTCATAGGCAAAAAATGGTTGAGAACCATTTAATAATTCATGCATTAAATATTTATAGGTGCAGGAGTGGCTGTGTGGTAAGAAGCTTGCTTCTCAACCACATGCTTCTGGGTTCAGTCCCACTATGTGGCACATTTGACAAGTGTCTTCTATTATAGCCTCAGGCTGACTGAACTGTTGTGAATCAATCTGGTGTATGGAAACTGAAAGAAGCGCGTCGTATATTTGTGTGTGTGTGTGTATGTATATGTTTGTGTGTCTGTGTTTGTTCCCCCCCTTCGCTTGGCTACCGATGTTGGTGTGTTTATGTCCCCCATAACTTAGCAGTTCAGCAAAAGAGACCCATAGAATAAGTACTAGGCTTACAAAGAATAAGTCCTGGGGTCGATTTGTTTGACTAAAGGCGATGCTCCAGCATGGCTGCAGTCAGATGACTGAAACATGTAAGAAAAAGAAAATAAAAAGAATCTATTCTGCAAGCATTAAAACTGGTTTATGTAATAGTGGCTTCTGGAAGTCAAATGTATGAAAACAGAAAACAGACTTTGCTACATGGGTCATTAAATAAGTAACAGAGATAAAGAAATTATGATAATTCTTTTGCATAACAGTGAATAAAAATATTTATT